>NC_084762.1:35670297-35895297 GCF_028858725.1 Colius striatus | reverse complement strand
GATTGGTTTCCGTGTCTTTCTACATTTGAATGCAAAATGGCACACCTGAAACTAATTCAAGTTGTTAAGAAAAGGACCACTTTCTATTGCATTTCTGCTATCATATAAACATGGCAAGTTAGATCAGCCCCCTGTACAGCAAGTGAAATATTACCTTTACATTTTCCTAAAAGTTAAAAAGTCACAGATTCTGAAGTTGAAATGATGAAATTGTTAAGCATATCCAGAAGAATGCAAAATACATCTATGTATCAATACACCCCATAACTTTGAATGAAATATTATGTTTAGATATGAGAGATTCAACCTGCATCAAGCTAAGAAATACTGTGCCATTGAATTTAAAGTCACAGGTGATGAAGTTTGCTCTGTGGGTTTCTGTGGATATATGTCTGTGCATATACCATGAAATAGACATAAATAAGATAATTAATTCATTAATATGCCTGAAATCGAATATTGCAGAAAATCAGATACATCAGCACCTTTCCTGAGCTTAAAAAGATCAGGATCTTTTAAGATCCAAATCTCCTCCAGTCTCATGTTTTCAGATCCAAAGCCTCACTGACTCCCTCAAGAGCTCTGCCTGCATGATAGCTCCCAGATCCAACCTAGAGAAGTGTGGAATATTTAACTGGCAAATTGTTTTATGGGATGGATCAATTTCCCTATTTTAAAGCTGCTGGTTGGTTTTGAATTATTTCTCTGTGACTCAAAAAGATGTTCTGAAGGCCAAAATATAAACTACTCAGTAAATCCGTGAGCTTGCAAAGATGCTATGGGTACTCTGCGACCTCATTAGTGTATGAAGCTACGGGCCATGCTGAAGTCTGCTCCTAGATGTTAAACGCAACATGAGCTAATTTATGAGACTATATAGATGATGAGCAATTTCTTGGTAAGCATGGAACAGCATTTAACTTTAAAGTGTGAATTTTATGCTGGGGTGTTCAGCATTACAGCTAGTTAGAAAGATTTCTACTTTAAATGGATTAATTAATTAAATTAATATTTAATTATAATTAAGCATTATGTGTATTTCCGTTTCTTTTCTTTGATAGTTTGAGAAACTGAATGCTGAAGATCTCGATTTTTAATAAAAGAACCCCTCCCTGCCAAAGAGTTTATGCACAAATCTCTGTGTAACTGTCACATATCACCGCAGCAATAATATTACTGACAAACATTTTCAGTAAAATTCAGACTTCATTACATCATTTAGCACATATGTATTCTCCATGTGCTAGTTAGGATGGGTTTGCATTCTGCTTTTTCTGTTTGTGGGGTTTTGTTTGTTTGATTTTTATTAATTCAATTATAATCACGGTTAGAACTGACTCAAGAGTAGGTACTAAAATTATTTTGCACCTTAGATAACTGTTTTGGCACACTATCATCAATGGACCAAATGTTTTACAGAGTCATCTGCTTTTCATTAGCAGATTTGAGTGCAGAAAATAACAAAACACCGTTTGCTTTATTCTGAAGTGGAGATTAATATGTGCCAATCACACTTCATAGCCTAGCTACCTGGTGGAGGTTAATCAGCATTTTTATGATCCCATTTTAGTGGCTTAGTTCAGGCTGCCTTGGAAACTTTGGAGGAATTGCTTTTCTCCTTTTAACAGAGAGCCAAGAGACTCCTGCACTGCGGTGACCAGGGTGGGGAGCTGAGGGTTCCCCTGCGGCCTACGTCAAAGCCATGGTGGGAAAGGTCAACTGCTCTCTCTCTCTCTGAGAGCTCCCACTCACAAGATGGTCTCTTGCTTTTATTAATGGCATCCTAAGTTAATTGAGGCACTGTGCTTTTCCAGAAAGTTCATGTATTGCCTGGTTGTGTGGAAATAAACAATGTGCAGGTTTCAGTCCCTCTGTCTTCACAGGAGGACTTGATAGTTTGACACCCAACCTCTTAATCTGGCCGTCTTTTCTAGAAACTAAATTTCCTTCCCTGCAGGGAGGAATTTGAAGGAGATTGTTAGTTTCAATGAATTCAGTATGATCGCCCCACCAGTCCCCTCTCTGTTATATTACTGCTAAAGGAGACAATGTAGCTCCAAATGACTTAACGCAATTCTTCTTTAAAAAAAAATTTAAATTTCAGTCTTATTATGAGGCTATTGAGTCTGTATTTGAGGATAGTGTTATTAATTCATAAGGGCCTTCTATGTTAGTACACACTGAGCAAAAATATTGCTGTGAAGTGATGTACTGTATTTATAGACAACAGGGCAAAATCCTAGCTTCTATTAAAAAAAATACTAAACAGAGCATTTACGTACTTTTAATGAGTAGTGAGCTTGCCAAAATCTCTCAAATTGGTCCAGAGGTTTGGAATGAAGAATTATCATTTGAAGACGAACAATGAGTTCCACTGCAATTTCAGTAGCAATCCCCAGATCTGTTTTCTTTATGTCATGAAAACTTTAGAAACATAAGCAGCGCTGAATTGCCACTGGTACTGAATAATGTGGCTTTTATTGTTGCCTGGGCTCTTCTATATATTCCAGAAAATAATTTAATATTTATTAATAAACAGAAGGTAACTAAGGATGACTGTGATCTAGTCTGTTGAAAATTTCTCAGTATTCTTAATTTGTTAGTAAATTCAATATATTTTATTTAAGCAGAATCATATATACAGTATATTAACTTTTTTTTCCAGGCAATCTTTACTCAGCACAGAAAGGCCAGATGTATGGGAATTGTAAAAAATCAGGATATGCATAAAAACTGTTCAAGTGCATAAAGCAGCCCCATCTGGAAGACATCTAACAGAAATGAAGTTGTACAAAACCATTCCATTGATAATAAAGCTAATTTTTATGGGTCTGACAAGTATGTAATTATGTTCAGTGGTGCTTTTCAGATTTTATCACAGTCAATAAACCGCAGTGGTAATTTCATTCCCATTTGACATATTTACATGGAAACATTTGATTGGAGGAATTAGTAACCCTGAAAGCCTTGATAGATATGTTTTAATGATCTGTGACCTCCGCAGTCCCTCATCTGTTTATTGTTGCAACAGGCGAGAAGTCGTTCCTCTGTGACCTCTGTGGCTTTGCCGGCGGGACACGTCATGCCCTCACCAAGCATCGGCGGCAGCACACAGGTCAGTAAAGCTGTCTTTACTCTTTGCTGTATTTTCTCCAGCAAGGGAGTCCCTCTGCATTGGGGAGTAACGCAAGTCAAATACCACGTTTACAGCACAAATAATACATCGGCTCATTGTTTACTTTGCTTTCCCTCACTTTTGTACAATTGGTATGCCATGGTCTGCATCAAATCCATTTGCTGGGAATTTGAACAGTTGCTTGGGGTGGGGGTGTGGTTTTTGGTTTTTTTTTTGTTTTGAGTGTTTTGTGGGTTTTTTTCTGATGGAAGTAGAATTGTAAAGAGCAGCTTTCTTCTTTAAATGAATGCTAAGTCTACTAATTTATTTTTTTCCAAGGCCCAAATAGATTACCTACTGTGAAGATTTTGCAAGAGTCTGCTAGAATGTCCCTGGGCGAAAATTAGAGACTACATATAGATTAATCCATTATTTTGGACTGAGACATAGTTGAAAGCTAGTGTTGTTTCAGTTGCCCTTTTGTAATTTTAAGATAGTTTGTAATTAATAGGTGCAACTTTAAGAGTTACCACATGGTTAGCATGTAAAGCAGGATTTCTCTCCCAGAGTTAGTAAAGCTTTCTTACCACCTGGTTATAAAAATTTAATATCAGATAAAATTAAATTGGTTCTTAGTTTCAGAAGACCAGAAAAAGTGTAACTATTAAACATTTATTAATACATTTTACCTTAATTGTGCTTTTTAGTAGTTTCCTGTATTTGATTATTTGAATAGATTTTGTTCAAACAGACGCAGAAGTGTTGCTGCTTAAGCCAGTGTAGTTTTTGTTTTACTGACTAGGGTGAGGATAATGCAGTATCATCAGGAATTGCTGTGTGAGTTAAATGACCATTGTCTTATGTACAGTGGAAAGAAATGGCTAACAAATGAGAAGCTATAGTTGTTACATCATGAATTTTCCATGGATTTTGTAAAGGAATCTCAGTGGGAGATTTTATTATATCCCTGAATAAAGTAATCTTATTCAGGACATACACCATCTAAGTGTGTAATTTCCTGGAGAGCAGCTACTTTCTTTCTTGAGAGCCTGAAGCCATTCTTTCCACCCTGTTTTCAGTTTATTAAAGCAACTGTATTTGGAAGAGAGTCTGATGCTTTGGAAATGGTAGGGTTTTCAGTGCCAGTTAGGCAATATCTTGAAATGGATATGCTCTAAAAAATATGCAAGGCCAAATTTTTTTCTCACCAGTCTAACTAGTAATCAGACATCAAGAATTTTTCTTCTGATAACAAGAAACATACATTTGTGTGAGAGTAATGCCACAGTCCATTCCTATTCGCTTCAGGAAGTTTGCATTTTTGAAGTGTCCAAGAAAAAGCACTTGGCAACTATAGCAAGTTCCTGAGTATTGCACTCCCTGAATGATAACAGGAGCAATTGCAACTACTGCAATGGAAGCTGAATGCTTCAGTTGTAACTCACAGTTTCCATTTTTCTAGAGCTTTCATGAATTTCACATGTTGACCTGAAGTTTACCAAATGGGGCCTAAGACTATTTCTTTAGTAGAAATAAATCATTGGCATCAATACCTTTTGTTTTATATTGGCCTGCCATGTGGCACACTTGAATCATGCATATGTCATACTCAGTACAGCCACACAAGTGGTAAACAATCATTTCAGAATGGGAAACTGAAAGAAATGCATATTCTTGTCTTTAGCTATTATGTGAGTGCAGACCTGATTTCTCAGAAATTTAAGTGAAATTTAATCAATTATATATTTCTATTTTTTTGTGTCATTAGACCACATGCCAATACAAAAAAAGATTTAATTTCCTGGTTAATGTGCAAAATTAGGTTGAAAATATGGTATGTTACTTGTGAAAAATTATCCAGGTTTTTGATGGCATTTAGCCCTTCTTTTGCCATCATGGTACAGACTTTTGTACTATGATCACAGGGATTCACAGGTTATAGATCATGAAGCTTGCATCTAGCAGGCATAACTTTATATTTTATGTCAGGACTGGAGGCTCGTTATTACTTTGCTATTAACTTTATACTATACAGGACAGTATCTCAGAGGCAGAGGGATCTATCTTTTTGGCATTTATCTGCCTCTGTGGCACAAACAATCAGAGATGATTCTTTAGCAGAAAAATTATCTGTAGCTTCTATTTGTTTCAAGGAGAGTGACACAATCCACCTTTGCTTGCATTGTTGCACTTACATAGGTTCCCTTGTATTTTCAACCAGTGCACAACTTTATCTCAGTCCTTAGCTTCGTGCACTTGTCTTTGTACCTGTATTTTTTTCTTCTGTGTCCCCAGTTGGCACAATTTTCCCAGAGCAGAATGCCAAACCAAATTACCATCAGGTTTGAAAGGGATAGGTATCAAAAATAGTCTAAATGGCTTAAATAATTCCCTACTGTAATACAGGCTGTCTAGGGGGCTGACACAGAACATCTTCCAATCCAAGATTTACTTCTATCACCTGTCAGAGACCCTTGATTCAAGGGCAAATGAGCAAATCCTCACATGTAGTTGAGGAGTCTTAACCGGCTTAACAAGCCTCCTCTCATCCCAGCCTCAAGGCCTGAGGTGTCCTGACACCCCAGAGAAATGTTTAGCTGCTGATAGATATTTGACATGAGAGATGACTGTCTGTAGGACCAACCGTTTAGACTTTTCATGTTTTTGATTCTGGTGTTCTACTCTTCTCTTTTTAGATAAGAATATTTTTATGTACCTGGAGAAATGCCTTTACCTGGTGAAAGATGCATTTTCTTTGGAACTATTACAGGGAGCATAAAGTGTAACTCTGTGTCAGTAAGTCTGGAAGAATCTGGCCCTCAGTCACTCGTGGAGCAAACTGTAGGGACTAGTTTGGTAAATAAGATATTATCCCTGGAAGATATGGTTTTGGTTTTCAAATGAAAACAAGTACAGGAATGTTAAAGAAAAAGACATTGCTTTTAAGACTTTGAAAATGTATTTCATTTATTTGCAAACATGATTAATCTCCATGCAGATTTCCTTAACATAGATTTTCTCAATTGTAAAGTAGAACTGTGAAGTGGTAAAAAATAATTCAACCTATCAGGAGATCCCTATTGTTTCACCAGTTGATTTTATTTATTCTGTGTTAAAATATGTTATATCTGTAATGTCTGACCTGGTCCTATGAGAAGCACACAATTGGAACAAAAAATAAGCTAATACTTCAGCTGATTTTGCCACAGTAAAATTTTCTGCCATTATGATCCAAATGCATCTTTGTCCAGTCCTATTCTGAAAGATTAAATCTATGAATTTCTGCAAGTCTTTCACTTGCTAGGTAAACAACAGTGGCCTGATAGTCTATTTTGTACATTGAAGCAATAACAACTAAAAGAGTGGCCCAGAGTCTAACCACAATTTTATGGCACAGAATACTTACATCTCTGTCTTTGTTGAATTACAATAAACTCTTGTGCTGCCTAGGCTGTGACCAGAAACTGTCTTAAGAAACCTACGCCGTTTCAATATCAACTGATGATGTGTGGTAAATAAGAGACAACTTGTGGTGCTGCAAGAATGTATATGTATGAACATATATATATATATGTAGGAACAGAATACCAAGCAGGATCATAACCCTGGACTCTAGCAGGGCCAACTTTGGCCTTTTCAAGCAATTGCTAGGGAACATCCCATGGGACACGATACTAGAGGATAAAGGGGCCCAAGTTGGTTGTCTCTATTCAAGGATCACTTTTTTGAGGCTCTGGATCGGAGCATCCCAGCAGGTAGGAAATCAAGCAAGGAGACCTGCATGGTTAAACAGGGAACTGTTGTACTAAACTAAAGTAGAAGAAGAGAGTCTAAATATCATGGAAGGAAGGGATAGTCACTTTGGATGAATATAAGACTATCTTCAGAGGATGTAGGAAGGCAACTAGGAAAGCTAAAGCCTTGTTGGAGTTGTACCTTGCAAGGAAAGCTCAAGGACAACAAGAAAGGCTTCTTCAAATATATTGCAGATAAAACTAATGCTAGAAGCAATATAGGCCCACGGTTGAATGAGATGGGTGCCCTGGTGACAGAGAATACAGAGAAAGCAGAGTTACCTAATGCCTTCTTTGCCTCTGTCTATACTACCAGAGACTGTCCTCAGGAGCCCCAGACTCCAGGGGAAGTCAGGTTAAAAGAGGAATTTTGTTTGGTTGTTGAGGACTGGGTTAAGGATCAGTTGAGCAATCTGGATGTACTTAAATCCATGGGCCCCGATGGGGTGCATCCGTGGTTGATGAAGGAGCTGGTGGAAGTAATTGCTAAACCACTCTCCATCATCTTCGGTAAGTCATGAGGAACAGGAGAGGTGCCTGAGGACTAGAGGAGAGCAAATGTCACTCCAGTCTTCAAAAGGGCAAGAAGGAGGAGCCAGGTAACTACAGATTGGTCAGCCTCACCTCCATCCCTGGAAAGGTGATGGAGCAGCTCATCCTGGGTGCTGTCTCCAGGCATATAAAGGACAAGGTGAAGTCATGTTTGACCAATCTGGTAGCCTTTTATGAAGGCATAAGCAGGTGGATAGATAGTGATAGTGCAGTGGATGTGGTTTATCTTGATTTCAGTAAAGCATTTGACACTGTCTCCCACGGCATCCTCACAGCAAAACTGAGAAAGTGTGGGCTGGATGATCAGGTAGTGAGGTGCATTGTTAACTGGTTGAAGGGAAGAAGGCAGAGAGTTGTGATCAATGGGGCAGGGTCTAGTTGGAGGCCTGTCAGTGCTAGGACCAGTCTTGCTCAGTCTATTCATTAATGACCTTGATGAAGGAACAGAGGGCACTGTCAGTAAGTTTGCTGATGATACTAAACTAGGGGGCGTGGTTGACACACCAGAAGGCTGTGCTGCCATCCAACGAGACCTGGACAGACTGGAGAGTTGGATGGGGAGAAACCTAATGAAATTCAACAAGGGCAAGTGTAGAGTCTTGCGTCTGGGAAAAAGAACCCCATGTACCAGTACAGGCTGGGGAATGAACTCAGTAGAGGGGAAGGGGGCCTGAGGGTCTTGGTGGGCAGAAGCATGAGCATGAGCCAGCAATGTGCCCACATGGCCAAGAAGGCCAATGGCATCCTGGGGTGTATTAGAAGGGGTATAGGCAGTAGGTCGAGAGAGGTTCTCCTCTTCCTCTGCCCTTGTGAGACTGCATCTGGAATATTGTGTCCAGTTCTGGGCCTCTCAGTTCAAGAAGGACAGGGAGTTGCTGGAGGGAGTTCAGAGCAGAGCCACCAATATGATGGAGTGAAGCATCTTCCTTATGATGAAAGGCTGAGGAGCTGGGGCTCTTTAGCTTGGAGGAGATTAAGGGCTGACCTCATTAATATTTACAAATACATAAAGGATGGGTGTCAGTAGGATGGAGCCAGGCTGTTCTCAATGATGTCCATTGATAGAACAAGGGGCAATGGGTACAAGCTTGAAAATAAGATATTCAAGGAAGAATTTCTTCACTGTGAGGGTAACAGAGCACTGGAACAGGCTGCCCAGGTGAGTTGTGGTGTCTCCTTCTCTGGGGACATTAAAAACCCACCTGGACAAGTTCCTGTGTGACCTACTTTAGGTGGTCCTGCTCTGGCAGGGGAGTTGGACTAGATGATCTTTTGAGGTCCCTTCCAACCCTTCAGATTCTGTGATATGCTGTAGTGCTGTTTCCTCAACATGACTGGGAGGAAACATTTTTATCTTTTGAGTCGTCTTGAGATGATTTTGTTTGTTTGTTTGTTTTGTCCCAGCAAGAAAATTTGCCTGAAAATAGGAAGATAAATAATGTTGTAAATTGTTTTGTTGCCTGAATTTATAATGAGTTGAATTCCAAAAAGAATTTAAGTGATTTTCTGAATTTTATAATAAAAAGAGTAAATAACCTCTAAATTAGCCAGCAAAAAAAGTGCACATACACACAATAAAACATGTACTAGCACAGATTTTAAAATTTTTTGCCTTAATTGTGATCAGCTAGGAAATTACAGAACAGATTAAACAACAAGCAAAGACAATTATTTCTGGCTTGAAATGAAACCATAAAAGCACTTAATTCTTGAGTTTAAAATGTCTTTTTTATATTATTCTTGTTCTGCTCTCTTGCTTTATTTGTCTGCCTTTTGGTACCACTTTTGTTTTCCTTCCTTCTACACATTTCCCAGTAAAATTCCATTTTCTGCTGTAGTAGTTGACTCCATCCTACAGTGCTGATCAGTCATAGCCTGTGTTCTCTTGCATGAAATTCCTTTTTTAATGTTGATTAGTGCTCCCGCAAATTGCAAAAACCCCATTGTCATGTTTTGCACGGTAGCAGCCTGCATTTCTGTCGTGTGTTGGTTGTGGTGGAACCTTCCTGGGTATCAGAGAAGTACATTACAGTAGTAGAGTATTAGAGGGTAAGTATACTTTCTGCACACAGTCGTTCTTTGACAGTCACTCTGGACCTCTGGAACTGCTTAAGAAGATTGTGTCTTTCTTAAAATATTTTCATGAATTTTTGAAGATAGTAGCTTATGTCGTACACATCATTGTTTGTATGATTGCTTCTGCTCACTCATTTCAGTCTTGTGCTTCTCAAGACATTTATAGGTCAATGTAATAAAGAAAATTTAATAATATATGTGTTTTTATCCAGATGAGTGACTCACTTTGTGTTTCTGTTTCTCATGTGAACTGCTTTTTGACTTTAATATGTAGTTACATTCCTCAGCATTGAATTTAATGTATAATGGAGCCTCTTCTCTTCAACTTCACCACCACAGCTTAAAAAAATTATAATGTTGAATACCACAGAAAATGTAGCACAGTAAGAAGACTTACTGCTCTTTTCAGCAAGAGGTGAAATTTGAAGAGGATATGTGTTTTCCCTTTATGCCAATGTTTGCAGCAGAATGTGGAACCTTTAGAGACGAATGAAGCCAAAATCGTGGGCATCTTAAAACCTTCTCTCTACCTAGGAGAAATTATCTAGTAGAACAGTTTTCCTTCAATTTCTGAGCATACAAATGTTAATCATTCTTTGGTATGGAAGACCAACCGTATGGCATCTATATGATTTCTCATAAGAAAGCAAGGGATCAAGGATGTACTTATGTTTTTATGTCTTATATGGGAAGAAGTTGACCAGACAAAAAGCCAACAGAGTTTTCTTTAATGTGCTTCAGGGTTCTTTAGCAAGCCTGTAAGTGCCTCTCCAGGTAACAGCCTTAACAAACAGTAGAAAGTAGTTGGAAAGAATAAGGAAAAAATCCTGTAAGCTGTAAGCAGATGGTTGCATTTTGTGGTCTACTCATTCCTTAGATCAAAAGAAACTTATGGGGAGCTTTCTGTGCTGCTCAACACATCCTGTGAAAGACAAATAGGACTAAAAGCAATAATTTGCTGTTGAGGCAACTGAAGTAAGATTTCTTCCATCTTACTAAGATTATTATTAGTGTCCCAAGACTTACAAATTGAAGACATTTGATTTTTAACTTTTTTCTTCGTGTATGTGAAATATGGATCATCAGTAGCACATGATCTGACCCTTTTATCCGTTGCTTTCCCAGTTGCTTGTAGTGTTGTTGAAGATGCAAGACTGTTTGTTCCTTTGTCATCCTATTGTGAGGAAACAGTTTTTTGAAAGTGTGTGTATTAAAAATAAAATAAACCCTCCAAAGACAGTGGGCTCTTGATCTTGAAATATGTGTCCTTCCTTTTTTTCCTCACAGAACTTATTGATTATTGGGGCATTTCAGGGCACCTATCAGGGATTTTTTGTGGTGTTATTGGTAATGTTAGAGATGATAAGGCACAAACAAGTCTTCTGTAATGGTAAGGTGAGGGAAGGAGAGTTGGTTTAGATCTATTTACCCTTATTAATCTTTAAATACATAGACTTTGTCCTTACTTATGTGTTTTCAGATACACTGGTTTAGTTATTACAGTGTTGTTTAAAAATATTGTCAATATTGCTTTTTTGATTTGTGTTGGTTTCATTTTGTATGAGTTAGATCCTTGACTAGGGACGAGGGAGAATCCTTGTGAATGTTTAATGGCAGCCAATATAAATATAAAAAGTTTATCGCCTGAAATGTGTGGAGGTAGGAAGCAAGGAAGGAAAATTGGGACACAAAGGATGATAAAGAGTATTGTGGCCCAAAGATAAGGAAGACAAAAATACTTAAATGAGTAGGTCTGTGTAAAATGTAAAGAAACAAATAAATTAAAGCATTGTTGCACAGCTAATATACTCTTCAGCGTTCCCCAACCAAAGGAACCGCCTAGTCAGCTTTTAGATTTTTTTCAACTGTACTTACCAACCTGAATAATTTTCTCTAAAAATAATACTTTTCCCTGTGTGCAGCTGCTAAGGATTACAGGCCATGCTAGGCTGTCTTTTTTCCTCCCAGTTTAGTTGGCTTTTGTTGTGTGGTGCTGTTGTGATGTATTATCTGTCAGGTGAGATTTACACATAGCCCACTTGACAGAAGCAGTTAGCCACAAGGATTTCCTAAGAAGACACTTCCTGGAGCAGTGGGCAAGGATTGTCATTTTGCTTTTGGTTGTGATGGAATTTGCAAGCCCTCCTGGCTTTCAGGAGCTCTCATTGGTCTGGCAGGCCTGCTGGCCCTGCCTCAGCACGGCAGCAGACCTTTACCTGATCCCTCCTCCCCTGAAAGGCAAACTAGAAATCTCCTCTCAGTTCAAATCTGCTTTTTTGGGTTGTTTTTTTTTCTTTTTTTACAAGGAGGCAAGTTGTTAACGTTCTAATGCATTTTACATGAAAGCAGTTAAAATGTGTATTATCCAAAATACCTGTGACTTAGGCTTGAAAATGTTACTGTCTTCTTTAATATCAGAAGATAAAATAAGTCAGGCACGGGAAATCTTCAGTTCAAGAACAGGTTACGTTGCTAGGGTGTCTATGGCCTCACAGAGAGTTTAATTGAAGCAGCAGCCAGTCCCATTCAAGCTGCTGGGAGAATTGTCTTCTCCAGAGCAGAGTCAGTGTCTGACAAGAAAACCCCATTTGAGGCAGGAGAGACATACTTTCTAGCAGTCTCAATTTGTCCAGCATAGAGGCTTCCGCATTGAGTCCTGCCCCTTAACCTTTCCTTTTCCCATGAAACAATAAATGAAAAATAGTGGCTGGTATTCTCTCCAGCAGCTGCTAAAAGCAATTATTCCAACTCTCTATGGAGCTTTCAGAAGCTGCTCCATTGTCTTTCCATACAGCGTTACTGGCTTTTCCGGCCTAAGGACCTTGGATTTCTTTCTCTCTTGGGAGGAAACAAAAGCTCAACAGTCTCCAAGAATGAAAAATTCTCTCTCTAATCAGAATTCTGACAAAGTGTCTTTGGAAGTCTTGAGTGTCACAGGCTTTAAGCAGGCTTGGAGATATGGCTACTTGGCAGTGTACTAGTGAGGTCTCTTCTGCTGGTATTGTGTCTCCTATCAGTCTGAAAAAAACTGCAAATTGTACCTGACAAAAGGCTTAGGGTGCCATTTTGGACTTCCTAGGCTAGATTTCTAAACAGTTTACAAGGTATGTATCCATCCCTAGCAGTTTTATTCAGACTTCTCAAGTTAGGGATGTTGGTTCCTTATGTAGTCTTTTAGGATAAATACTTCTGAGGGCTTGTACAATGCAGTCAAGATCATCTAAGTTACGAGCTGCCTTTTGTCTTCTGCATATAAAAAGAAACTTGTTTCCTCCCTAAATAGTAATTACATTTGCCTGTAAGCCACACAGAATATTTCTGGAGCAGCCATTTGCAAAAATGTGGTGCAGGTGCCTTAGATAGGCATCACAGTATGGGTATCTGTCATGAGATTTTTGTCTGACTGTATTCTAAGGGATGGACCCCTCTGGTGGAAGGAAAAGCACTCTTCACGTCATAATTTATGAGCTAGAGATTTTTATCTTCCTTCAATTAGTAGTCCTCTAGAAAATTTAAATGCAATTGCACATTCAGCAGAAATTTAATTTTAGTCTCCTGAAAATATTATTGTCCTAGTTGGGTTTTGGTGGTTGGTGTTTGGTTTGGTTTGGGTTTTTTTTCATTAACGCTTTAAGTCCTTCTGCTGAAATGGGCCCACTGTTCCAAAAAGATTCAGAAGGGCAGAAGGATATCAGGTAAGAGAGAGGGAATGGAACACAGAGTTCTGGTTTGTACTCTCATTCCTGGTTTATGTTCATTGATTAATGGTTAGGATGAAAAATCCAGGACCAGAGATAAAAACAAAGGTGTTTTGCTCTTGGAGATGTTCGTTTCTGAGCAGGCACTGAATAGGAGCTTCAGACTGATTTCTCACCTTCTGTCTCCAACCGTTTTGCCTTTATGGCTGTTGATGGGCCCAACTTCAACAGAAGGTGTGGGGTGAGAGGAATGCCTGTCATCTGGTGATGGTATGTTCATGAAGTAAGGCCCAGTGACATGGTCGCCCTGTTTCAGTCCACTTCTCTTTTTTACTGCTGAGTAACACTACATGGGAAGTCAGCTGGCTGCTGATGTGTATTTGTCATAGTGTGAAAGCATTTTACAATTAAACATTCTACTATGAAATTTATTTTGTATTTGTATTTGTTTTATATACAAGCACTAAAATCCATCTCAAGGAATATGCCAGAAATTTAGACTTGTCTTCTTTTTTTGTTGATGTAAACTGATAACGCATATCTTTTCTTGTCACCTTCTAGGAGAGAAACCATTCAAATGCGATGAGTGTAACTTTGCTTCCACAACACAATCACATCTGACACGACATAAGCGTGTCCATACTGGAGAAAAGCCTTACAGATGTCCCTGGTGTGACTACAGGTAATGAGTCATTAAATAAAGCATGATAAGAGAAGGGTTAAGGTGATCAGATGAGGTTCATTTGAAGTCACCAATAAAAATATATTGCCATTAAAACACCATCAGGGCAGCAGTAATTGCATATTAAATTGGGAGCTGAATTTAAAAACTTAAGTCTTCAGTATTTAGGTATTACTTTATAAAGAAAAACAAATGGTGGGAAACCTTTTGGTGGTACCACTGCAGTGCTAATGTTGAGTGTTTCACAGCTGCTCTAGCGTCTGTTAAAATTCTCCACAGTGAGGCCACTTACCTGCATCACCTTTTCCAGTCCATGGCAGTTTTGAAATTTTTCTCGGTTGAACTGCAACCGTTTCACCAAGAATGGAAAGTCCCCTAAAAAGCTTAGCAGCCTAAATACTCACCAGACACTATCAGAATGGGCAGCAACTGGAGCTAGTTTCAGTGCTGCAGAGTCTTGCTTTTCTACTCCAGTGTTCCTTGTCCTTCCCAGTTTGGATGAGAGTTGTCCGTAGGGTTAGTTAGCAGAGTCTCCCATGTTGCATCACTAAAACCCATCCTGTTAGGACAATAGGTTAAATTTTCAAAAATCACATGAATGGACTCTTAAGATTATTTTTGGTCCTCATCCCACTTTTTACTCATTATAGGCTACTTATTAAGTGATCTCATATTGCTTCTTAAATGGTTCTTTATTCTTCTTAAACATCCATCTACAGCCTTGAATATGGGAGTTGGACTAGATGATCTCTAAAGGTCCCTTCTAACCCCTACCATTCTATGATTCTAATACATTGCAGTGAAGTGGCTAGTATATGTGTACTGTGAAGGAATCTGTAAAGTTGTTCACGGGCAGTTTGCAGGAGCTGATGTTCAAAGTTTCTAACAAGTCAGTATTATATTTGATAAGTGATATATGGTTGTGTATTTAGATGCATGTGCTGTGATGCATGCATGTGAGAGGGGCAAGTTAAAGAATTGATTATACCACTATAGCATTTTAAATTTTCTTTTAGTCTGGGTGTACAACTTTAATGTTATTTTAGTATAAGTTTTAATGTCGTTTCCTAAAACAAAATCATATAACAAAGCCTAGATGCTCTCATAATACCTATTTTCATGCTATTTATGAACTACTTTACAGAAAGCTTCTATACAGAAAGCTTCTGTGGTGATCATGAAGTTCCTGAAAAAAAATTTCTGTTGTATTGGTTTGTGCATATGGAGAAAATGTTCTGTAAACTTTTCTGTGTTGAGCACCCATTGAATTACTGCCTAGAACTGTAGAGGACTCGATAACCTCAGGAGGGGCTTCCATTTCTATGCTGTTTCTGTAAGGGTCCCTATGCCTTTTTTCTTTTTTCTTTTTTTTCTGAATAGTAATGTTTCTGTCAACTTCAGTAAGCTCTGGCTCTGCAGACCTTACAAACTGGGATGGGAATCAATTTGCTGTTCAGGGTTTGTTACAGACATGCAATGAGTGGATGCAGTTCCCTCAGTATGACAAAATGCATAACTTTAATGCTCTGTTTAGTGAAAGAGGAGTGCAAATTTTTTGTTTGGATGGACAGTTTTCTCTATGGGACAGAAATTCCAAGAAATGAGAAGTTTTTTACTGGTATTTTATTATATTGGAGGTTATTGTAAAAACAAGCATAATTTATTGTGTCGGGATTAAAAATAAAACACTGAGCACCTCCTGCTTTTTTATTATTGAAAAATAAATATTTCATGGTAATAGGATGTTAGTTTCCAGCCCTTACAGACCAATTTTGACTTAATCTTTGGAGGCTGCTCTCTACAGATACCAGCTGATGAAGCTTTGGTTCTGCAGGATGTTTGTTCTGAATTCAACTGAAAAACATCTGCAGGAATCAGAACGCTGCTGCTGCCACTGCTGCCACTGCAGCCTCTAGTTCACAAAGGCAGCAAGGCACTCTGTAGCTGTAGAGAAGCAAGTAGAGAGACTGCTTGTGCCTGCCAGTTTCCACAGTCCTGAGATATCAGTCAGCCTTGCTGGCAAGTATTTTTTTTTCCTCTTCTCACCTCTCTCATTGTTTTTGTTTCTTTTTTTTTTTTTTTTAAATATAATCTTAAGGGAATCTTGTTTTCTCCTTGTCAACACACCCAAAACTATCTCTGTTTGTGGAAAGGTATTAGCAGCTCTGTTAAGAATGTCCTTTATACCAGTTCAGCAGGTGGTATATACTCTTGGCGTGTGTCACCTGCAGAAAACATGAAATTAAGATTTTAAATTCTGCTGACCTAGTGATAAAATTCACCCTCATGTCTAATGGTCCAATTCTCACTGTGATGCTTTCAACTCAGCTCTTCCACTGTAACTTCATCCAGATTACTCTGGATGTTGCTGTTTAGTGTTGCTTGGCAACTGCAGACTCTTTAATGATCCTTGTAGTTTCAGCAAGGTCAGTATTCCTCATTTTGTGTATGGATATGGAGTGGAGTATTGTTAGTGCTATCATAAAGTCTCCTTTCACTGATAGGTGAAGTGATCTCTCTATTCAGTAAAGTAGTTTGAGACACTTGCATAGAGAGTGTCTAAATACAAGGTATTTTAATTATTCCTGTTCACCTCCTGTTCAACTCTTGCTAGTCTAGTGAGTGAAAGGCTAGTACTCCCAGCTAGAAGTACAGAAGGAAAGACTATTAAAAGAAACTAATCTGAATTTAGGAACTGTCATGAAAATCTGGACAGGCACCTAGAACTCTCTTTTTGGGTTGATTTCTTTATTTGTTTGCTTTTGTGCTTGGTAGCAAAAACTGAAGGGAAATAGACTGGAAGATACTAGGGGAAAAAGATTGATTTTTGGCTGCATGGACAGAAAAATGATATATAACCTATAGCATAAGAAATTTGTTCCTTAACTAAGAAAAGACATGAATGGATGTGGTTTTCTGAATTTATTATTAACTAACCTATCTCAATAGTATGCATATTCCCCCCAAAAAAAAAAAGAGAGAAAATGGGAGGTTGCTTTTGTAATCTGTTTACAGTTTTCCTTAAATATTCTCGTAAAAATGTTAACTTCCATCTCTACTTTGTATACTGTGACCACTTCATATTTATTTTTATCTAAATCTTCTGTATATTGTTAACAAAGAGATGAACCACTGGTTTTCTATCTAGCAGTATGCTACTTTTAGTAATGATTATAGTTTTAAAATAATTTTTCAATCTAGTTTTTAAAATGTAATACCTTTTGAAGGAAGAAAAGTATAAAATATATATTCATAAGCAGTGTTGGTTAAATATTTTGGTTATATTTTTTCATAGTTGTGTTTTCAATTTAGGTTTCCCCTATTTGGGTAAAAATATGCACAATTTACTGTTTCAAATTACATAGTATGCCTCTCCATTCTTAAGTCAGTGTGCTTTGTCATACAAAAATATTCATTCACTGCTAATTAATGTTCAACTTAATTTTATAATACAGAATTGGTCTCATAGGTCCTTACACCATCTTTAAATATGCAGTGCTTATTTTACATTTCTTATTCATTTAAAAAGATGGGTTATAGGAATTAACTTTTCAGATGACATGTTCCTAAAGTTACACTGACAACAATACTGTTTGCATTTGGTAATGGGCACAGTAAGTAGTGAAGAGCCATGTAACCTCCTGAAACTGAACTGTGAACTTCAACTGATTTCTAAACTGCTGGCCGTATAGTCTGTCGCCAGACTTTCTAAACCTCCAGCATATTTAGGCACTTGAATTTAACCTGATTTCAGGAGCGCTAAACTCTCATAAGTCTGAGGATGTCAAAGAAAGATACAAATATAAGGCATTTTCAAAAACAGAACTGGTTTTGTCCATGTCTCTTAAGTAAAGAACTGGCAATCTCATTTTAGTCATACTGTAGGCTTTAAATTCACCCCCTGTTGGTACTGACTTCCCATATAGCTATCACAGCTTCTCAAGCAAGTAATAATTTATGTTTATAGTGTGCGTGAGGGGGATGTTTCAGTACAAAATGAATCTGTATTACATTGTTTTGCGAAGGTGGAGGAGGGCAAAAGGCAGAGCCTTGCTTTTCTCACATAATCAAATGTAATGGAGTTCAAGACTCGGGAGGAGCACTGGCACAGTTTTGCCATAGAGTAACAGTGTTGCTACAACTTTGACCATGATAGTGTGGGGCAGGTTTAATATTAATGTACTTTGTGCCATCCTTGTGCTGCAATTAAACAAAATGACTCTCCTTTCTCAGGGATTTCACTGTATGGTTCATTTTTCATGGAGTACTCATGGCAGTGAGTGGAAGGAGTGAATGGAGGACACCACCATGGGATTGGTGATGTTCTGTAGCTACAGATAAGAGGGTTTAGAAGCCGCATAAAACAAACAGCCAGGCCAGCAAAACAGCATTAATTCAGTAAATGCACCTTTCTGTAAAGTATATGACTTGTGAAGGATGTCTTAAAACACTGAGAATAAATAGCATACATTTTTAATATAATTATGGAAACTAAAATAAATATTTTACATTTATTATGCATAATAAAATAATTACACAACATTCTGTAAGGGATTATGGCATCTGAAATTCCAACTGCAGAAGGATTCATTGCATATTTTCAGCAGCAGCAGCAGCATGTCTTAGGGGGAGTGACTCCACAGGGGCTACTTTTCTTTTTTTGGACAGCACCCCTGGGGAGTTCCTATTTCCCTCTGACTTATAGTATCTGTTCATAGGTTGTAAAGCCCAGTTTATAACACACTTCAGGATTTGCACCTGAGTCATAAGAATGTGCAAAGTAAGTGTTTTCTCTCTGGTTTTTTTTGGTAAATTTAATAAGTTTTAGTTGTCTTGGAATGACTGCATCAGCTGTGCATTGTTCCCTAGTTGTATCAAGGATAACTAGAGGCTCCTCTAAATACTGATGTAACAAAATGTACTTATTCATAGAAAAACTGAAATGCTGTTGAGGCAACCTCCACATAAAATGATGAAAAAAAGTGTATTTATCATTAAAACATTAACATTAGTATGCTCTTTGTAACCAGTGAAATTTAATACGCATAGGTAGGAAATAACTAGGTTATACAACTGTATGGAACATTTGGCTGAGGAGGACTCCAAGTGGCAACTACCACTGCACTATGGAAACCCACTTTTATTTATATTTATATATTTTTATATATATATATCACAAAGGCAGAATTAGACAAAAAAAAAGAGCATCTCCTTTGTACTAGTAAGAAATTGCCGAGGACCATAATACATGCATGTAATAGAGCAAACTGGGCCTTCAGGAAGCATTTCAGTCTCTGGTGTGATCAGCAACGAAGCTGAGGGTATCCAGTGCCTTGTGCTAGCAAACTTATAAACAAATGAAAATAGAAATTTAGAGATAAATTATGTTAGAGATAAATTATTAGAGATAAATTATGCCAGTGCATGGGCATAGTTCCCAGATGCAAACTCCTCAGAATATTGTTCAGCCCTTAGTTTGTAGTAAACATTCAGATGAAATATTTGGTAATATTTCTGTTAATCTGGATTAAAATGTGCTCTAGCATTTAAATCCATAAAAGAGCAATAATATGAGATAAAATCTAGCTATAGCTGCAAAACCTCTTTAATTATGGCGTACAAGACAATGATTAGTATTATTCCCTTTATGATGTTTCCATTGCATAATAAAAGTTTTTGAATTCACCTAAGTTTTAACAAATAGTTCATATGATAAACTCAGAATAAAAATAAGGAATGTGATAGTGAAAAATGCAGATCATCTATCATGTTAACCAAGAGATTTGACTTCAGGCATAGTTCCTAAAAATCAGAAGCTTGTAGAAACAGAAAGCACACAAATAATGATATGGCCCTTGCAGGGAGATGTGTATGCTGTCTGTACGGAGACATCCCATGTCTGTAATTCTGGAGAATTGTGTTAGCAACAGCATATAAAAGAACTAATCCTCTCTCTTTCATATTGCTCCCTGACAGATGCTGGTGTGACCACATGGATTGCTTGAGAGAATATATGCTTATTAGAAAATATAACTGTTTCTTAAAAAAAGACGTATATGTACAAACACACACAAATATATTAGTGTATGTAGACTATGTATGCTGACTGCAGTTCACAAGGAAATTGCCTTGTTTAGAGACTTTTGCACAGCATGCAATACTATAGTCACTTTGTGAAGTCCTTTGCTTTTTATCTTTTTCATTACCACAAGAGTAAATGCACTCTACTTGTTACAAGGGTAATATGAGTTTTTATTTATTTTAATAAATAATAGTCATGCCTTACAATAGGGAAATCCATCAGTCACTGATAACTCAAGCTTCTTTTGGTGATTTTTTTTCCTTATTTCTATTTATTTAGTTATTCCTGTTTTCCATTTTCTTTTCCTGTGGACACTTTCAGTAAGAGGAAGTAAAAATTTCCTTTTTAACTCAATGAATCTGGGTTTCTCATGCTAACATCAAACCACAAGACTTAGGACTTTAAAGGACCGCCCAAGTGTCTTCAAACCAGCCTCATTTTGGATTGAGTCCTTTGAAGAACAACTTTTAAGTGAAGCATTTAAGCCTAAGCACCACGCTAAAGTACTGCCAAGTTTCATGTTACTGAGACATGGGGCCATTTTGATACCAATGTAGAAGTTCCTATATAGTTTTAGCTTCTGACAGCTTTTTTCTGTTTCAGCCTGTTGTGATCCTAGCTTGGCGCTCTTATCAGTTTAAGGTCTGCCAAATTGTTCTCAGGTTCCTGATTCATTTCAGTAGTTAGTATCTCCCCATTGCTGTTTGATTTGGGTTTTGTCCCCAAACTTTTCTTCCTATGCAACCTCTTCCCTGCTTTTTTTTTTTTCCCCCCCCCCTCCCAATCAGGTTCCAACACACTTGACCCAAAACTTGAAGTATTTGGTGTTTAGGAAATATGTGTAAAACCACTTCACACAGGGGACAGATTAGTGTCTTCTATTATCACATTTTATCATCTTCCTGTCCTCACACTTCTTTTTTTCCTATTACTTGTAACTGTCATTCTCTTATCTATTTCTCTTTTTTAAGGAGCATAAATATGTTATAATAGATATACTTGTATGTATATTTAATATATAGTTAATTGATGCTTATAAATCTGGAACACCAGTATATATTTAAGCCTAAAATAATCTTAAGTAGGTTGTATTTTGATAGTAAATAAAACTTTAATACAAATCTAAAGATGAATGGTGAGACTATGATGTTAATATAGATTTTAGTAACAAAAAAGACTTGTAATTTCCTGTTCTTACAGTGCTTCTGATAAAAATGTACAGTGAAGAGCTTCTTTTACATTTACAAATAAACTTTCATTTGTTGAAATAATTTGATCTAAAAATAATTATTGGCATCATAGCTTAATTAATATGATTCTTTGAAGTAAAAAGTAGTTTTTTAAAAAAAAGGATGAAAGTGAGTATATGCTTTCTTTGTTCTTACTTGTCAAGATAGAATCAGTAATAAACACATTGTTATTGGTAGGCCTGTTTTGATGTGAATGGCAGGTGTAGCTACTGCTGAGACTTTTCAGGGACTTGCTTTGGAAAAGCCAGCATATTTTTTACAAAAAAAACCCCAAAAAAACAAAACCTTAAAAAAAAAATCTCAAAGATACTTGCATAGGCCAGGTGGTGATCAGTTAGTGGTTTAGTTTCTGTTAAAAAAAATAAATGTGATGGTAGTAGCAGTCACTGAATCTGTTTATTAGATTACATTTTTATGTTTTAGCATTTGTCTTTAACCTGTTGCATACCATGTGTACCTGAATTTTCTGCTTAAATTTCTTTTTAATTGTGTTCTTTAATTCTGGAAAAATAAAGGGGAAAAAACAATCAAAATACATATGAAAAAGACTGTTCTCATTGATGGATGCCTTGTGTCAAAGCTGTTGCTTCTCATTTTACATCCTCAGAGTAAATGTGAAGTCTGTATGGCACTCCTCATCTTCCCCTCACAGGTTATACATGCTGAGACTTAATGTGCTGGGAGGAACAAACTGGTGCAATGCTAGTCTCCTTTCTCCCACCCTCATGGCCTGGGGATTTGGAGATATTCCTCAATATTTCCTCACCTCCTTCTTTAAATGAACTGAAATATGGAGGTAGTGGGAACTGGAAAGACTAGGAAGTAGCTGCTGCTGTTCATAACCCAAGAACAAATTGATTATTCTTCCTGAAGTAAGAGGAGGCTGCAAAGTGGCTTTTGACTCTCAAAGACTGCCCAGATCTCTCAGGGTTGTTAGCACAGCTGCAGGTTGCTCTGTACCTCAGGCCAGCTGACCTCCATTCAAGTTCTGATTTGGTTTTCCTTCCACTTAGACAAACTGCCCAGTGTACCATGATTCCTAGAATTTAGGTCCAAAGTCCATACACATATGTGTATTTTTAACTAATGCTTTAAAGTAATGCTTCTTCTGATGTTCTTCAGCATTGCTCTTTTTTATATCTTCAATGATGTTATAATTTGAAAAGCACACCTAGAAACTCTGCAGTTCATGATACTATAAAAAGTATTTGTGTTTTAATCCTATATAATCTAGTGGTTCTAGTGACATCATAAACTGCCTGAACACTATCCTACTAGTTCATTGTGATATTACTGGTACCCTTTAAAATACAATAGTTGTAGCTTTATAGGCGTAACATCAGTGCACTCTGCTTCAATCCCTCTTCAAGGTAATTATGAATTCTCTGTCACAACTGTAGTTGAGGACATAATTTGTTCTGCTAGAAATCCCATGTGGAATGTCTTACCATACCAAGCGTCCTCAAAACATTGTTCTTGAAACAATGGACAACGCATGCACAGTCTACAGGGCAAACAAAACATAAAATCACTTTGAAATTGTAGAAGATATTATCAAAATGTTAAATTAATTCTTAAGTTCTGATGATTTTTCATTGGAAAAATGTAGTATGTCATACATCTTTCTGTTAAGAAACTCTTGGTAAAATACAAAGAACTATTTTCATTAGCAAATTTTGGAGATATCTGTTTTAACATATAAAAAGCCACTTGCAAGCTGTTTCCCTCTCAGAAAAGAGATGTATCTTTAGTTCAAAAAGACGATTTTTAAAATCAGCGGTTGAGGATTGATTTTTAGCCTGATGTCTCTACCTTATTCTGAGACTTGCACTAGACCATCCATCCATCTTCTGTCAGTTTCTTTAATAACTTTTTAAGCTGTTGGCCTGTTTCAGTCAAAAGTGACACCCCATAGTGGTTGCTGAGAAAATTTAAGTAAGTTCCTACATGTTTCTTAAAAGGCAGATGAGGCAAGGAGAGAAAAAATCCGTGAGCAAAAAACAGGCAAAATTCACTGCCAATGCATTCTTCTCTCTTACAACCAGACAGTGTATCGTTCCTTGCCACCTAGCACAGCAGGTTTTTCTTGCCTGATAGGAGTATCTTGAAGGACATGTTGGAGAATTGCTGTTGCTGCATTGGGAGATTTAGCAAACAGGGCAAGAATCCATCAGAAACCCTGCTTCTGTTGGTATAGTGCTCATGTATCAGTGTTTTTGGATTCTAAGTTAACTGTTTTCATTTAAAAAGTTAAAACTTGAAAGTTATTTTTAAGGATAAAGAGAACACATCTGTATTTTTCCTTTAGAAAGGAAATTATTTAGAAGAGATTTGTATACCTGAGATTGAGAGCATTGACATTTCTTCTTCAGTCAGTAAATAGGAAAAAGCTTTCCATTATGGAGAGATTATTCTACAAGTCTTTCTTTGGCATTTCATCTGCTTTCTTTAGGCCATTTATTGACTAACTGTGACATAAAGCATAGGTCTAAGTAGATGTATTTACATGAGGAAAAGAAGCATAGTTTGAACAAATACTAAGTTCTTTTTACGTGTTTTTAGTTATACTGTTATCTATGAACACTCAACTTGCATGGGGTCCAATGGCTCTGTATCTATTTGGAATTCAGCCTCTTCATTTAGTTGCCTAAATGTGACTTTCATCACATTTTAATTTGAATTTTAATTACTCAGCCTTTAAGATTTTGATCAGCACTAATAAATTATAGTACAGTCATACAGGATTTAGCTGATTGATTTTTGTATGCTAAAATATAGTAATTTTGAGGAGCAAGAAAAACATTTTCAAGTAGAGGAAAGGTTTGAAAAGCAAAGGAATTTGTATCAGATTTTTTGTCTGTGTCAGACCAGAGTGGGAAGACCTAAATCTGAGCCCTTGCAAGGGCAAAGCAGAGGCCTACTATCCATTCTGTTTAAATAAATGCAGCAATATCAAGACTGGTGAGTATAGCTTTTAGGAAATGCTATGGTTGCCTGGTAGGGACAGGGGAAAGGTGAGCATGCAGTACTGGGTGATGCTAGCTGTATCAGTGCTCTAGGTTACAAAAGTGTATTCTGAAAGGCAAGTATAGTATTTGTTTGTTCTACCTGGGTTCTTGTCCACAAGCATTTGTTCCTAGCTTCCTTCTTTATGTTTGAATCTCTTTTCCCTCAGAACAGCACAACAGAATAACAGGATAATCTTTATTTCTGCTCTGAAATGCCCATTTTTAGTTTCAGTTCACCAGTAGCATGGCAGGAATACTGTTTCAGAAAGGATTATAATTAAGCCTCTCTCCATCTCTGCTCCTTAGCTCAGCTGGGAGTCAGCTTTCGCTGGCTGGATAGTGTATACTCTCATGGAGTTGATATTATAGAACAAAAATAAAGACAGTAGATAAGTACTGGATCCACTGATGTTAATCACCTCCATGTCCTCAGTGATGATTCTCTACCTGTTATGAAGCACTTGCTTCTTAAGAGAGAAATGGGAAGCCAGAGAGTTGGTAACACCTCTCACAAGATGTATACTGAAGAGTAAAAAAGTTAAACTAGGTAAGTAGGTTGTGGAATCAAGTACCCAGACACTTCTAGTTCCCACTCAACTTTGCAAAGAGAATACCAATCCCGTAAATAACACACAAAAAAATAATCCAAAAGCATCTACTCCTTTAGGGATTTCTATTTTTCAGTTCCCTCTATACTGATTTTGCAACTTTCTATGCTGGGTAGATGAGTGTCTCCAACTCAAGACTTTTGGTAAACCTTTTAGGTGAACAAGCTCTTATTCCTGTGTTCTTAGGTATGTGTTAGAGGATTGAATATTAGACAAGTTAGGATTCATTTAATCAGTAATAATGCTGTCTGTAGCCTGATTCTGGTTATTGTTTAGAAGTCTCTGCTGCTGAGAGGGCACAGAATAGTGGTTTGAGACTCTGCTGTTTAGATTTTGTAGGAAAGTTATATAGGAAACGTAACTGAAAACAGAACAACAAATCAGAAGATGAGGATTATATCTGCTTTTAGCTCTTGGTGCTTCTTCAATGTCCATTGGTAAAGTGTCAAGAAGAAAATGTATGTGCAAGGTATTTCATGCCAGCTAACACACTTCCCAGGGACACAGGAGAACAGGATTCAGCCCACTTTGAGCCCAAAACTCTGGAGTTCTACTTCCTGGATTAGTGCCTTAGTTTCTAGAAGGTTAGGGACACCAGTGTTTCCTTTCCCTGAGCAGATGGAGAGCTCCTCATGTTTCATATTGGATACCTACACTTTCTTTAGAAAAAGTAGACATCCAATTAAGCATATCTGGAGACCTACATAAGTTCTTTCCTATCTCCACTAGTGGTACCGGGAATTTGAATGGTTATGGAGGACAGATTCAGTTGCCTTCTAGTACTGTCATATTCAACAGTGCACCAAAACAAGACAGAAACTTATTTCTAGGCTGTTTTACTGATGCCCTGTCTTCCAAACCTGACACTACTCCTTTGCCTATTATCTGATTATCATATCCTTTCAATGCTTAGCTTGGAATTTTTCTGAGTCCAAAACTGATTTTTCTGCTGCTCTTCCACGCAATGATTGGCGTAACATCATTCTGTTGTGCTGTCCTCTACAGTCAGTGTGCTGTACAGTGGGAACATACCAGTTTTCTTGGAGCCATTTTTTGCATCATCAGCATAGGATTGCATTTCACTAGAGGAATATGGGAAAACCTGTATCCTTATGGTGAAACCTTATTGTAGCCAAGACTGTGGTACTGTTTATTGGCTAAAACCTTAAAGAAGCTTGAACAGCTGGAAGCCCGCATTCAGCTAAGTGCAATGTCAGTGCCTAATTCCCATAGTCTCCTTAGAAAATCTCACCTCTCATTTTTCTAGGACTAGTAATCAAATGCCTTTCATGAAAACTAAATGCATACAAGTAGAATTTTTCAAATACATACTCAATCTGAAGTCAGGATCAAGGTTGTCAGGATCAACCTTGCCTGTTTCAGTCTGGTTATGTTTTTAAACCTGACCTTCAAATACGTGTCTCTCTAAATGCATTTCTGGGTGCATTTTTTGTTTGTTTCATTTCTTGAGATTTTGTGATTGTTAGATAGTTGAAGAAGGGGTACTACTGAAAGCAATACATCTTAGAATGCAAGTGGAACTATATAGACTCTTTTAAACACAGATTCTTGATCTATAACCATCTAGTACTTAGAAAGAAAGAATATCAGGATATGAGCCATATTCTTCCCTTGCTATTCTCTTCATGTTGGTAAGCTACTGTTCTGTGAACTCTCTGAAATAGCTCAGGAACATACAGATTACTTCCATCGGTGGAAAAAAAAACCCAACACCACAATAAATCTGTATACATCTGATAGCAAAAATGAAACAAATGCATACACATAGTTTTCTTTCTAAATGTCTATTTATTTAATTTATCTTTACTTTTTTGAAAACACTTGGATTATTTGTAATAGTTATGCAGTAAACTCTTGTGGCCTTTTAAAAAGTATGTGGATTAATGACTTCTCAAAGAATTGTTTTACAAGAGTACTGCAGTATTTTTAGAATGAATGCTTAGTTAAAATAGTCACTAAGGGCATGTTATTCACATAAGCATCTTTTGTACAAAACCTAAGTATTTTTTATTATCTATGCATTCTGACTCGATCCAGAAATGTACCTTTATATATCTGCATGTGACATTAAGCATATGAATAGGTCCAGTTGTTCTAAAGTTAGTTGTTCCCTAGAATAATGGACTGATATAGTGCTTTAAGGGCTGTATTACTATGATGTAAAATAGATTCAAAGGAATTATTTGGTTTTATATAAGAGGTGAGCAGTGCAGGGTGTTTTTGGTGGGATTTTTTTTTGAGTTTAAGAGTGGAATATATGTTTTCTTTAGCTGTAAAAGCACAATCAAGGCAACATGATAAGTGAGTCAGTGTTGTAAAAGTAAAACTAATTTTGCCTTCACTCACATGAGCTATAGAAGGAGGAAGCTTTATTGTCCCTGGGAAGGTGATAAGGCAGAGTAATTGTATATTATACTGTCCTGGAACATCTGCCTGAAGACTGTTGGAGCAATTCATCTATCATGGACGATACAGCATGTTTTGTCTTTCTGCTTTAACCCATCCCCACTGCTGGCCTGCACGAAGGTTTTGATAGGGACTGTGCCTGGGCTGGGGCTCACATTAATCAGTCCCCTTGTTCAACACTCCAGCTGACATAATTACAACCTGCGCACAGCAGTTATTCAAGTCGAGTCCTTGTCACTCGTGGTGCGAAACTACACAGCTCAGATCCCGAAGGAGATTGCCTTATCACAGAGAACAAGGGCTCACAGGAGTTGAAGAGAATAGAAATGGGAAAATGTCTTCCGGGAGTACTATATATTCCTTTAAAATAAGACATTTGAGAGACTTACAAGGGACAAAGAGAAGCATTGTGCAAGGTCTGAAATGAACAGGTTATTATTTTTAAAAGGATTACACCAACCATTTTTGTGAAATGGACAAGGATTATTAAATAAATACAGTGGTCTCTCTCTCTTATCATTCAGTGACTCTGCCCTATTAGTTGTCTTCAGAAGTGATAAAATAGTTTTTGACTTGTATAAGCTTTAAGTACCTCTCAGTAGAAATCTTCAGAACACAAGTAATAAAAGTGCACATATTATACCAGTAAAATTGGCACACACATAAGGGAAGATCTGCAAGGATCAGAGTTAAGGGTGAAAGAAGAAGCATGCAAAAGGACTTTCGAAGATGAGCAAGTTCATTAGTTTCTGCTGTAGTGTGATACAGGAATGTGAAAGATGAAGCCAAAGAACAAACTTCGTATTTTACCATTTTTCCCCTCTTTTCATGTTAACCCTCTGTGTGTGGGAGGGGAAAGGCAAGTCCGTAACATCATCTATGCCAAATAAAAGAAGTTTATTTTCATGTCATATAATGGCATTTGTTTTTATGTGTTTTGGTTTTTTTTTTCATTGCAGCAGAACCTTTGCATACTTGATCAATGGATAAATTGTTTGATATTGGTCTATAAAATTCCTGAATGTGCCAGAATTGGCATTCAGAAGGCTTTTCCTTGGTGTTTAATTTTTTTTCTTCTTGCGTACTATGTGAGCTTTTTGAAGCAAATACCACTCAGGCAGTTCCTATTCTTCTCAATCAATACATTTACAGTGTTGCCCCGATTTCTTATCTAGTTAAAATGCTGTGTCTAATATTTAGACATAATTGTGTATAGTTGAAAGAACAGTAATAATTTATCTATTCTGGGTGGTCCAATTATCAGTGAATGCTTTTACAAGACAGCTGATGTTTGGATAGTCTGAAGCGATACATTTTACTCTGCATATACGCACTAGGTATGCTGGGTAAGTCAAATACACAGTGCAGTGCTTTCATTCAACAGTACTCCATTTCAGTGTCTCTTGGTGAAGTACACAGCACACTGAACTTGATGTGAAGGTCTACTGTGAAAATCTAGCTCCATGAAAAATCCTGCTGCAATTTCTTACTGAGCAGCAGGGCGTCCTTATAGGCAAATGTAGGAACAAAAATTAAGTTTTGCTTGCTCTCTACTCTTAAAACCAAATCTCCTGGAGTGAATGATGACTGTGAAGTAAGCTCAAAGTACAGAGCCAAATGCTGCATTTACTTATATTTGTGCAGACAATGGCATTATGAGAACATAATCTGAAGAGAATGATGTTTCTCCAATATATGCTTTCAAGGCAGATTTTAGATCAGCTAATCAATCATACCTCTAACTAAAGAACCAGATTTGACTTTCAGAACCTCAGATGGTTTTGCAGTATTGACAGCCAGGAAGAATATATTTTAATTTGCAGACTGAACAAATTTCCATGACATCATGGAAACACAATAAATGTCTGACCTCCCAATGACATTTTTCAGACTTAAACTGTACCTCTGTAGACTTTGAGCCCAGAAAAAGCCTTAAGCTCATCTAGTCTGACCTTCTGCATAAAACAAACGGCATAGTCTTTTTTTCCAATTCACTCTCTACTGAGCCTCTTGTGCTTGACTAAATTTTATCATTTCGAAAGACATTCAGGTTTGATCTGAAAACATCCAAAGTTGGAGAACTCACTCGCCTTGTGTGAAAGGTTAATTGCTGTAAGTGCTGAAGAAATTGTGCTGTATTTCTCATTTGAATTTGACTGTAACTTGTAGTCATTGGATTTGGTTTTGTTATATATTTTCTCAGAGTTAAGGTGTCCCTTAATTACACATTTATTCCCTGCTAAGTTACTCATGCCCCCAGTTCTTATGCAGTATACAAAACAGGTTTTGGGGTTCTTTTTAAATGTTTTGTGGGTTTTGTTTTACCCCTAACTTGTAGTTTTTTATTAGTAATTTTGTAGCTGTTTGTTTCCTTTTTAAAATGTAGGGTGTAATATGGGAAGCAGATATTCTAGAGTTACTTTAATCAGTGTCTTAAAACCAACATTAGATCCTTACATTTGCTTACTACATCTTTACTTACACATCTGAAGATGACATGGGACCTTTCTGCTTATAATATCACACTGGAAGCTCACATTGCTGGTCCACTAATCCCTAAATAATTTTCAATGTCACAGCTTTTCACAGCATTCTTGCATTCTGTAAGTTACCAGCATGTGTTGTGCAAAGGTGGGAGACCTAACATGTAGTTGTATGTGTACATGTTTTGATTGAACAGGCCTAGCTTGTGAAAATGCCCTGTATGATTGTAGTGCTACCGTTATTAATCATGCTACCAATTACAGTGATCATCTGCAAACTTTACTAGCAGGGATTTTATATATACTTTTGGCATGCATAACAAAAGTGAATATTTCAGACAATGCATGCTTGTTCCATTGATGGATGGGAACATTTGAAACCAGGACGAAAATGACCATCTCTTTTTGCATGGGGGGGTTGGGGATGGGATAGGGCAAGGAGAGGCAATATATTAGCATTAAAAAAACCTCCTCTGAGAAGAAATTGTACAGAACACAGTGCCCTGGGTGTGAATCCAGGCTGCAGAGCAACAGGATCTGCCCTCTGGGGAGCTGTGTTGTCACTAAAATGGCTGAAGGAACTGACACAAAGGCCAGTTGGAAAAAGTACCATCTGCATCTGAGATTGACAGGCAGCCTTTTGGGTCTGTTGCTATCAGTTCAGACTCCAGCAACATTAGAAGTCCAATTTCATCTTGTGCAGCCTATAGACTCCACAGCCTTTCTTGGGCTCCATCTGCACTTCTATATTTGTGAAAATACTTTTATGAGTTTCTGGGGATATATACAAATAGACTTTACGGAATTGTTCAGTTACTTTATGTGGTCATTAAAAGATGTACAATAGGGGAAAAAATTTATGTTGAAAGGAAATGTGTGTCTTCAATTAAATTCATCCTAGCTTTTTTAAAAAATGGATGCTTTCCATGGCCTCATTTCAGCAAGGTATTTGATCATCTACATTAATTTAAGCTTGTGAGTCATTCTTTTGAAGTCAATGGAGCTGCTTGTACTTAAGCTGCACAAGTGCATAAGTACCTTGCTAAATCAGGGCCTATGATACTTAAAGCCTAGTCTCCATCCTTACACTTCTGCAGAGATACTGTTTCTCAGACCAACTTCTCTTTTATGCCATCTGCTCCAACGAGAAAGAAGAGGGGGAGGGAGAAAGCCCATGAACAATGGAGTGATTATTCTCAGTTACTGTGTAATAGATGAACTCCACCTGCTATTTCTGCCACTTAAACCTTGGCTGACACGGTGCAGCAGTGCACTGTGCACAGCAGACCTCTGCATCCCTCACACTGCAGGGCAGATGGATCCAGAGGGCCCTTGGGCCAGGCCGTTACAGAGCACACGCTGCCTGCAGCAAGGTGGAAGCCAGGAGTTCTAGCAAAGAGTATGGAGAGTTTTCAGTAGTTCAGTCCTGTGAAAAATTGCTTTTTGTTTTGTTTTGGCTTTTTTGTTTTGCTTTTTTTTTGCTTCTCTAGACAGTAGAAGGAGACACTGAAGCTCCGTCCACAGGGCTACTCGGGCAGACTCAGGAGCTGAGCAGCCCAGCACAGCAGCTCCAGGGCCCCTGGGGACCACAGCACAGGTCGAGAGCTGAGGCATGTCACATCTCCCTGCCTTTCTGCAGCTTTTCTGCCTGCTCTTCCCAGGTCTAGTAGTTTGGACATAATTTGCATGTTTCTGTCTAAAATGTTTCTCTTTATTTCTTTCTTTTCTTGTGGAAAACAGAATTTATGGAAGCATTTAAGGCAAGAAGACATTCTTTCCTGTGAATCAGAGATTATTTTTTTTAACAAAGATGAGATTTTCTTTACATTTTTTTTTTTTTGAAGAATATTCTGACTGAAAATTCATTATTAGATCTAGATGCCAGAACTGGTTTTATGCTTTCGTGGTTGTTCACTGTGCAGGGCTGTAATCTGGCTTTAGAAATCCCTCAGAGATAAACCAGACTAGAGTACATTGCTTCTTATTTTCCTTCAAATTACCCTGAATTTGCCTTTAAAAGTGCTCCTTTTTTTCTGTCATAATCAACTCGCTTTCTCAAATGTATTTGTAATGATCAATTATTTGAAATTGAGAATTTTTTGACCAATACATCGTGAATATACTGTTAGATCTGTGGCCAGATTACGATTTGGACATGCTAGTCTGCTGAATGGAGCTAAAACACCAGCAGTAATTATCAATCTTCCATCATTTTCAGTGCTGACGCACAAGTTTTTGCTGCTTCCCTACAGGGCTCTGCTACTTTTTAGCAGCCAGCATTGGACATCTGTCACACATACTGTATGTCATAACAAATAGATCATTACAGAAAAAAATGCGGAGCCATAAATGTAGAAAAACAGAAAACATTACGATTATTATCCCTGGGTGTTACTATAATACTGTCAGAATAAATCCCAAATACATTTTTATTATTTTCTTTGTGAAACTGACTGTATCATAAGATCTCATTAAAACATGTAAATGTAGCGTACTCTCTTTTTTATGGGGTACTTCACATTTTCTGAGTGGCGATACATGCAATACATGGCAGTACATGTAAAACGTGGCAATACGTGTGGCCAGATTGTCTGGCATCCATTTTTTATGTCACTGTGGATGCCTGTTTCGGTCATCTTAGCTTGGTATAGTTAAGAAGCATCAACTGCAGGCAAATCTTCACCACAGAAACAGCCTTAGTGGTAAAGCTGTTGCTGCCCCTCAGCAGTTTGTTGCCACTGTCCACCTGAGGTCTTTATGAATAGCAGAGAGATGTGTTTGCCAGACAAAACTGAGCTGGCACTGAGGACGTTGTGGTTGACCTCCTGAGTTCCCATGGAGCTGTATGCTGCTAATTCTAGCAATAGTGTCACAAGACCCTTGTAGTTCAGGTTGATTGCAGAGTGCTGGAACTTGTGTTCATGCGACCGTTCCCCCAGTTACTTAAAACTAAATAAAAGGTAAGATTTTTATTTTTAAAGGGAAGTGCAAGGAAAAAGTAACCTGGGTGCATGCTAGTAATGAGAAGACTGGAAAAATATATCACATTTCTTGTATATATGTGTATGCGCATATATGTTCTATATATATGTTAATGTATAATAATAGTTAGAGTTTTATAATGTTAGTTTTAACACATATCACAATATATTTTTGGCCATAACATCTTGCTGTTTTTTATTATTTCTTGTGCCATACTGTATTGACTTGTAGCACAGAGGAGGTAAGCCAGTACTTTAATTTTTAAACTTGTGGTCTGAGGTGAGTGCCAGTGGTATATGCAGATTGTCGGTAATGTTGTAGCTAGTTTGTGTTAACTGGCAATCGGTTTATTTTTAAAACCAGAAATGTACATAAATCTTGAGTACGCCTGGAAGAATTTTTGGTTGATTTGTTTGTCTGGGTTTTTGCTTAGTAGAAGTTGGTCAGAGTGACTGTCATTGTGAAGGTTTTGATTGAATAAGCGTGTTCGTATAATGTAATTACTGCAGATTGAGGTATTTGTTTCTTTCCTGTCAAAAGCATATTGCCTATTAGGTTGTTTATCGTCACTTTACTGAGTGGTAGTTTTCACACACTTTAATGCAAGTAAGAAATAAAGACAGACTAGAAGAGTTATATTTTGGGACACAGTAATGCTGAAAAAACCCTGAAAGGTCCCTGCATTCAAATGAGAAATCAGGAGGTCTTGGTGCTTCGAGAAGGGTCCAGAAGGAACTCCCAGAGCTCCTATCTGGATCTGGAAAACACTGAGCATGGGGAAAGTCATGGCATCCATGACATTTGTAAAAGTGAGAGTAATCAATTATAGAGTAATTTGCCTGTGATTCCAATGGATTCCCCATTGCTTTCCCATTGATTTCAGTGTGTCTCTGAAAATCAAGGTTTAGTACCAAAAAGAGTTTGAGGAAGGAATCACTGGGCAAACTCTGCTTTTGATGAGGTCATGTTAAATGTTCCACGTGGCTTTGCATTTCTAAAATTCTATGGCTCTCCTTTTCCTATGTAATTACATTATTGCAGTTTTGATTTAAAGATACTTTTTCAAGTTAGATGGCATATTCTGTGAAACAACTGCAAATATTTGGTGAATAATGGAGGTTAAGAATCTACAATAATACAGATAGCTTTCATGAGAAACTTGCTTTGATCATAATTGCTTTTATTTCTGGAAGAAAGTATCTGGAGACTTTACTGGTTTTCAATCAAAATGCAGTTTCTGTGTACTTCTTGCAGGTTGCATAGTGGGATATAAACAGTGCAAAGACCTTCAGAGTGCTCTCTGTATGAGAATGAACTTTATTCACACTGACAAACAGGGGAAATAAAGAAATCTTTTAAATTGTTTGGCAGTTTGGTTTTGTGTTTTAAAGAGTGACATCCATAGAGCTGCCATAAGTCCTTTAGGGTATATGCACTTCTCTGCAGAAAGAGGATGTTTATTCTAGTCTCCCGGAGAAAAGCTTTTGGAAAAGGTTAGTTTTGTGCAAATAAGAGTCCTATAAACTGCTAAAATTTTAAAACTTAGTGGGCTAGATAATGTAACTTTTTGCCTCATTTTCACCTCTGAAACCTTCCATTTCCATGTCTTGCAGTAAGCATCTTTTTGGAAATATCAGATACTGCATAATGGAAGAGTGTTCCAATTTCAGTTCCCTATTAACAAAACACCTTTATAAAAGTAAGTTACTTACTGCTGTATTTCACCTAGCTGTTGAAAGCTGCCCAGGGAGGGTGTGGAGTCTCCTTCTCTGGAGGTCTTCAAAACCCACCTGAACGTGTTCCTGTGTGACCTGATCTAGGTAGACCTGCTTGAGCAGAGCAGTTGGACTAGATGAATTCTTAAGGTCCCTTTCACATTCCCATTCTGCACAGGCAAATTTAGAATTAACAGGTGTTTTGTGATTTGTACTCAAAATGCCATGTAAAAGATGAGGACAGCAAATAGATCTAGTATGGAGCAGCCACAGTTCTGCAGCTTGCTACTGAATTCAGCTGCTTACATGGCCTATTTAAACTCCCAGCTGCTGGCTGGGACAGAAGTAGACCATCACACCCTGCATGAAGCTGAAGCCCCTCATGTGGAGGAGGGGAAGGGATGCCTGAATCCCGGCCCTCTTACAGCTTGTACTGCTTGATGATGAGACAGGCTGACTGACTGAGCCTCACAGGATCAGGAAGAAGGAAGAGATGATGGTGGAATAATGACCACAGAGAGCACTTACTGTGGGGACCATCAGGATGACAATTGACCCCAGCACAAATTCGCTCCATGGCTGATCATTCCACCTATGTTTCCCTCCCACCTCTGCCTCCTGCAAAGTACACCTCTGTGTTCTGCCATCCTAGAACTCCAAATGGTGCTGCTGTTTTCAATGGGGTAGACCTAGTTTTGCAGAGGAGTCTGGTCAGTGGCACACTATTAGCTTGCTAATGCAACTGAGAAAATATCTTCATAGGGGCTAGAGGAACAATAGTATTTCCTGGTTTAGGGAGGAAAGCGGTGACAAGAATTTTTGTCCTGTGCACTATGAGCATCTATTTTCTTACTGTTCTGTAGACCAGTCAGTCTGTTTCTTGCTTTTAGCACAATGCAGTATTTTTTGGTAACTGTACATATATATATATATACACACACACATATAATATATAATAACATATAATATATAATACATATAATATATACATATATACATATAATATATACATATAATACATATATATATATGTAAGGGTAGGAGAGAGGCAATGGGAGATGGAAGACAGGAAGACAAAGTAAACAAAGGCAACAGCTTCTCAGACTGACAAAATGTCTGGTCATTTTACACTACTCCTAACTTTCCGCTTTAATTCCACTCTCCCAGCAAAGCAAATCAATGCTGCTAAGAAGCAGACAAGGGTGCAGGAGGTTGTGGCTTTCTTGTCACACTGTGGGTAATACCTATGCAAGCACAGTCACCACAGAAAATCTGATTTAAACTGTTCTGTTCTCGTCCTTGTAATAGGGAGGTTTGCCTGGAACCTCATTGTGGTAGGGTGCCATTGGCATTGTCCATTGGAAACTGAGTATTATTCACTGATATAATACCTTTCCCAGCATTTTTTTGTTGTTGTTGTGCCATCCTTTTCTTATCTAGGTAGTTATCAGTATTCTGAGACAGCAACAATGACATCAAAAGTAGTTTAAATCTTTTTTGAATACATCGTTCATGTTGAACAGCTTGTCCCAGAGAGTGGTGATCAGTGGCATCAAGTCTAGTTGGAGGCCACTAACTAGCCGTGTACCCCAGGACTCAGTACTGGGTCCAATCCTTTTCAACACCTTCATTAATGATCTGGATGATGAGGTAGAGCATATCCTCAACAAATTTGCAGATGACACAAAACTGGGAGGGGTGGCTGATACACCAGAGGGTTGTGCTCCAATCCAGAGGAACTTCAGCAGTCTGGAGAAATGGGCTGACAGGAACCTCATAAAGTTCAGCAAGGAGAAGCACCAAGTCCTGCATCTAAGGAGGAACAATGACATGCACCAGCACAGACTGGAGGTTGACTAGTCAAAAAGCAGTTTTGTAGAAGAGGACTTGGATTCCTGGTGGACACAAGTTGATCATGTGCCACCAGTATGCCTTTGTGACAAAGAAAACTAACCATATTCTGGGCTGAATTAGGAAGATTGCTGCCAGTAGGTCAAGAGAAATACTGTGTTCAGTTCTGGGCCCCTCACTACAAGAAAAATGTTGAAATTCTGAAGTGTATCCAGAGGCAGGCAGCAAAGCTGGTGAAGGATCTAGAAAACAAATCTTATGAGGAGTGGCTGAGAGAACTGGAGTTGTTTAGTCTGGAGAAAAGGAGCCTAAGGGCAGACATGGTCACTTTCTACAGCTATCTGAAAGGAGGTTGCAATGAGGTGGGGGCCAGTCGCTTCTCCTAAGTAACAAGCAATAAGACAAGAAGAAATGGCCTCAAGCTGTGCCAGGGAAAGTTTAAACTGGATATTAGGATTTTTTTTTTTCATCAAAAGGCTGAAAACATTGGAACAGGCTGCCCAGGGATGTGGTTGAGGTATTAAAAGACACATAGATGTGGTGCTGAGGGACATGATTTAGTGGTGGGCTTGGAAGTGCTAGGTTAATGATTGGACTCAATGATCTTAAAGGCCTTTTCCAACCTAAATTACTCTTTGATTCTGTATTCAGAAGCTGCTTGCAAATGGTCTTGGGGAACTGGCCCTGTGTGACTCTGCTTGAACAGAGGAGTTGGACCAGATGACCATTGGAGGTCCCTTCCAATTTCAACCATTCCATGATTCTGTGACTAAAGTACAGTTTTATAGCAGACAAGGCATTTCCAGTTTATGATATTCAAATATGCAGCAAACTTTAATTTATTGAGAGCAGCAAAGGAAAGCTAGGTAACTGGTTCATAGAAATGGACTTCTAATGGCAACATGAAATGTACAGTTAGAACACGAATGCGAATGCACCACTGTGCAAAGAACATAAAAGCACTTTTTTATTTTCAGCCGAAAGAGGTTTTCCTTTTGTCTTAAGCAGAGTTTCATTTTTCAGGAGAAACTTGCTATTCATTTCCCTTACTTCACAGCATTGTCCCTTACAGAAATGTGTGAGCTCTTCTGGATATGTGCAGTGGAAGGTAGTCTACGCCTTTTCCAATATATCAGTCTTTGATGAAGGAGGTCGTATAGACTTGTTGCTTGGGCAGCATGGGCTGAAATTTCCAGCTCCTTGCCTTTTTTGTTTTTCTGCAATGTGCCTTAAGAACACATCCCATCTGCTCTTTCACCATATTTAACAATGACAGGTCACTGAAAACTTTGTACAGGCCTTCTACTTCCCTTTAGTAGAATTGTGGGGTTCACATCAGATCTCAAACCTTTCTTCTTGTCTGATAAAAAGACTCAGTGCAAGATATGAAATAAAAACAAAATTTCTGTTGTGTTTCTCTACAACAGCAGCACTGAATGTAAACCCTTAGACTACGGCTTTAGACTAAATAGATCTCTCTAATAAGTTCCCTTCCTGTTATTGCAGAGCATGCAAAAATTGCCAGAAAGATATACATTTGATTTTCAAAATGGAAAATGGATTATAAGCATAAAAACATGCTTACATTAAGAAATTATAATAGTAATTTAACTTACAAACCTCTGGCTTAACCTTACTGGAACACAGGCTAGGCTCTTATAAGCTGCATTTATTTGTTTGTGGCTGTAATTTGGAGTGGATCTCAAAAACCAGAAAGACTACTCAATTATTTTGGGCTGGGCTGTAAGTTGCCAGATTTCAGAAGAAAAGTAATATTTATCTCAAAGTTTATAAACTCTTGGAAGTGAATTTTATAACACAAAGCTTGTCAAATGCTTAACTATCATCACTACTGCAACACTATAATATTTTAGTTAGATGTTTATCATGACCTAGCTTTAATAAAAATACAGTCCTGTCTAAAGTCATAGACCCTTGTGTTTTCTAAGATGAAGTGATATAAGTACATGCATACAGAGAGTTTTGGTGGGGGTTTTTTTGTGTCAGACGTACAATAAGATACTTGTAGAGTGCTCAGGAGAAGACTCCTAATAAAATAGACTTTCAAAGCACCAAAAAAACCCCAAAAAAGCAGTGCACTTTTGCCATGTCATATTTAAAGGTATTGGCTTCAAAAGTGCTTGCTTTTGCCAGTTGTTACCATCATGGTTTACTTATGGTTACAATTGCTGCATTGCAACCTAATATGAGAAGTCATTTGTAATGCCTTTGTGATCTCATGTTCCTCATCTCTGATTAAGACTTTTTGGTTTGTCACATGGATAAATAGAATTTCTGAAAAAATTGTGATTTCCTATGAGGGATATATCAGTATGTTGGTGTGTTTAGTCACAGATTTTTACTAGTAACTGAACAAATGAGACTTTGGGATTGCTCTGTTGAAAGGGGTTGGAGCAAATTCACAAATCAAAAGAGATAGAACTGGCCTTTTATGACTTGAGCAGGCTGGGTTTTCTCCACAACTCTTGCACAGGTTTCCACAGATCTTTTATATATTTCACAGAAATATTTCAAAGTAAAAAGTTTTATCACATTCTTTAACGTAGTATGAGAGCTGAGCTAAAAGGACACAGATATTTTAGTTCAGATTTGTATGCTCCACTTTAATCTACTGCCCTTTAAAGTACAACCTGTGATAGAAGGTTACTAGATTGTGTCCTTGCTTTCATTGAAGTATACACTATCCTTTTTTTTTTTCTCTTTACATAAAATACATGTTTCATTTTAACAACATTTATAAGCATTGTAATTTTTTTAGGGCTAAATCCTGAAAGATGCTGAGGAACAATATTTCCCATATTTTTCAGTGAACATAAGTGTCTTCTCTGACATTCTCAGGAGCCTGATCATTATACTGGTATATAGCAGATGGACATGACAGAGGGTGAGCTTTGGCAGCACCGTAAGGCAGATAGCAGCTTTACTATGACCATCTCCAAGGGAGAGACAAGCACTGCAACAGAACCTCAAGCTGCTACGTCCAATTTATTTCAGGGGTCCTTTTTTTAGGTGCCTGTTACTGCAGTATTTGTAACAGTGACAGGTAAACAATCAGTTGCTCAAAATACTACTGTTGCCTTATTTGAATACTTGTGAAGAATTATGTGTTTATACCATTCACTTGTGTGTTCGTACTTTTTTTCAGTTAAACCGCATTACTGTTCTTATTTTGACAATGTTAATTATGTCCAGTACTAAGAAAGTCTAAAAAAAATTGTATATTGGCCGTTATTTTGATTCAAGAATAAATGCAATCGTTATTTCTGACTACAATAACTGAAGAAGCAATATATATTATATGGAATTCATCACAGACTTTGAATAAGTAGAAAATTCTAATGCAAAATATTTTTTTAATCAGATTGCAAAATTTTAAAGGCTGGAAAATAAAAATTATGTTTTCTCATGATTCTCCGTGGATAAAAGAAACGTGAAGTCTTTTTCTATTCACTTTATTTTTTTCAGAAATATTATTAGGAACATTTATTTGAAATGCATGAAACTAATTGTATATGTATTCTGACTTTTATGCATGAAAACTCCACTACTTCCACAAAAGCTGTGATTAAGGTATAAGTCTGAAACTATGTCTATTTTCAAAAAAGTATAATCTTGAACAACTCAATTCTCTTTTCTAGGAATAGTTCATAAGGTAAAAGTTGGTGGAATTCCCTTACAAAAATCCTTTACAGCAACTTCTGTGGAATCTAAGAACTGTGTAGGAAAGATTCATGTGAGCGCTGTTGGGGATGTTATAGGCATCTGTGCATTTCAGTTTTGCTAAATTAAAGATTTCTGCTTAATTTCTGTATATCTCTGACTAACATAAAGAAAAAAATGAAAATTATAAGACTTTATAAATGTAAAAAATCATTCATTTTTAAATGCTTCTGGTTCAGATGTATTGTTCAGTACACCTGAAAAGGTTTTGGGAGCCTTCACGCAAAGGACAACATTTATGCAAAACCTAATAGGATGAAAAAATTGAGCAGATGGTGAAAAAGGAGTAATGACTACTAATTTTCTGTTATAATGCTATGTTTTATTTGAACAACTAGTAGAGGAACAATTGCTATGTAATTTATTTCCTTTTTTAATTGATTTTTAGGTCTAACTGTGCTGAAAATATCCGTAAACACATCTTACATACAGGAAAGCATGAAGGAGTAAAAATGTATAACTGTCCTAAATGTGACTATGGAACTAATATCCCTGTGGAGTTTCGGAACCACCTGAAAGAACTGCATCCAGACATTGAAAATCCTGATCTGGCATACTTGCATGCTGGTAAGGTCATTTTTCTCTGTGCTTACAAATTCGTCTCTTTTCTATATGAACATGCTTAAATGATTACACTAAGAAAGCTGGATGTTCTGTTACTGTCACATGATTTTAAAATGGGCTTAGTCCTCTTCATGTTTTCACAAGAGGTGAAGGTCATGCATTAAGCAGTGAAATTCATTCATGCTTCACAAGCAAAGCTTGCAGTTCAATACATAAACATCAGAAGTGCATGCTGTTTAGATGACTCAATTTGAAACTTAGTTCAGCTTTTATAGAGAAATATTTTTTAAACATTTATATCGAGTCCCTCTGCCCACAAAGAACAGAAAAATATCCCAAATTCCTTAGGTAATACAGTGGAAAATTAATGTACTGCTTCAAAGAAATCTTAGATTTCATTATAAAAAAGTAGTGTTCAACATTAAAAGATAGAACAGTAGAGATAAATCAGTAACTTTTTGGAGGCTTTATGTTGGAGAACACACACATGCAATTCCTGGTTAGCAACAAGAATATATATTTTTTACAGATTCTACAGTTTAGGATAGAAGACAGGAGTTTAATGGGAGCATTAAGTTAGTGGAAAAATAAGAGTTTAATGCCAAGAGGTTAGGTGAAGTAATACAAAATTAGTCTGGAGCTTGAATGAAATGTTATCTTAACTCAGGAGAGGCAGATAACTTAGACATCACTGGGCGGAACGACAAGTCAGAGCAGTGGGAAAAAAAGAACAGATGGTGAGAAGAAAGAGTTGGGGAATCCAGAGGAGGAAGAAGCTATGTGGGCCAAATTCTCCCGAAGATGCAAATTAATCTTCTATTGAAGTACTACTGTTAGTACTGCTGTGTCAGATTTGAATCTTCCTATCAGGAACTTATCTCATAATTTTTGAGACCTTCCTACCTATAAAAAAGCACGACCTAGAGAGCTTTCCTTCAGCTCTCTCCAGTGTATTCACTCAAGTTATTTTAAAACCTTTCAGTCTTCTCAAAATGACTGCTTGTTTCCTGACTACAGGCGATGTATTATTTGTACCATATATTTCTATTTGCCAAGTATTCCACTTCATTTTGGAACCAATCATCATGTCATGTCAGCATATGGTAGATAATATCTGGATGTGCAAACAAAATGCCAGTTGGCGGGATACCAATTTCAAAATAGGTCAGAAAACTGATCACATTTCATCATAGTTCTCACTAAAGTGAATGAATATTCAACTCAGAGCTTAATTCCAGGCACTATTGGATTTTTACTACAATAATGCCATTTAAAGCAATATGAAAAATGTAAATGCTTTCAATAGACAGATATACAGACATAACAAAGATAGCTGTAACACTGGTAGAATCACTATCATTTTTCTAAAACTACAAAATTTGTGTAAGTTTTCATGTTACCTGTCCAAGACTGTACCTAGGTAAATGAACTGCTTATTGCAGTATGCTGTGGTTAAAACTATTCAACTTGCTTTTCTTGGCAATAGTGGAAAACTGTCAACAATGTGTAGTACACTAATGATATCTGTTTTCTATACATTCATTCTTATCCTGTGAACTCCCTTTGCACTGAACAGAGTACTGTACAAACATGCTAGTACTAGCAAGAAATAGTTGTCACCTAATTGTTGCCAGGCTAGCCTAGAATTGGTATATAACTAAAAAGCTGAAATATTGTTTGCATAATCCCATCACTAAAAGGGGAATACCATATTTTCCTTTCAGGAAGAAACACTATTACAGTAGAATCTGAGTGATAATTGTGCATTTACATCAGTTAAGTTAAAAGGGTTTTCATTTCTTCTTTTCAATCCATTTCTGACTTCTGAACATCTTAGCGTTAAAGATTTTAGAGAAGATTTTTAGAGGAATGAGAGGATAACTCCTGTGGCCTGGCTAAAATCCCTTAGCAAAGTAATCATTCTGTGTCTGGATCACAGTTACTGATTATTCATTGACTGCACCCACAGAGAATCTGCAAGAAGATTTAGAACCCTTTAGGATGATAGGAGTATGAAAGTGTCATACGAGGTCAACTTTCTAAATTAAATGTATTTATCTGTCTTTTGTGTTCTAATATTGTTTTGTAACAGGAAACCCAGATCCTTTGCTTGTTAAAGCAGAATAGAAATAGAATAAATCTCTTTACTGGAAAAGAGACAGACACCAATTCCAGCCACTTCTCAGGACCAGTCAGAAACTTCTTTATCACAAACCTCCATGAATGGAGTTTTAGGGTACCTTTAGGATGTGACTGGAGCAAAAATCAAGTCTGTTTCTCATCTATGAAATTAAGATTGTCAGTTTTATTTCTAATTCAAAGTTAATGCTTTCTGTAATATAATGTTCTAAAGCTAAGTTCTGATTAGTGCTCTTTGGTGACTATTATACTGGTTTATGGGGTCAGCGGTAGTAAGGAGCTTGAAGAAGCTACATTTCTAAAGGGAGAGGCGTGGAAGGCAGAACAAGTTAGCTTCTGCGTGAGTGAGGATGATATTGTAATTGATAGATGAGAGCACGTTCTATTCTGGGTCTTTGAAATCCTGTATAATGTGAGGAACTGATACATGGAAATGCCACAAAACCAAGTCTTCAGACTTCTTTTCCTCGTTTTGCTATAAGCTTTGCCACAGAGGGAGATATTTAACTCTGCAAATGTATTGCTTGTAAACCTTATGTAGTACCCTTACACCTTTTAAAACAATATCAATCCAGAGAATACTTTTTTCAACTTTTAAAAATATACTGCATTTGAACAGTAGGCCCTTAATGCACACTAACAAAAAAGAGATCTATGCATCTGCACATAAAATCAGATTAAATTTTCTCTTTTACACTGTGAACATTTATATAAATCATTAAATCTCCTTTATAAATCTCATTGTATGTTGTTGTGTAGCAGGTTTATGCCCATTTGTTTCTCTGACCAATTTTTTCAAGGTCTGTGTTGAAACTGAACTTTTTTAAATGCTAGAAATCCAGTGATTCTTGATTATTCACTGTATGCATATGTTTTCTTTTAAAAATAGCATTTAAGATACTGATAGATTTTTATGGATGTTCTAAAATAGAAGTGGGGTTGCTAGCAAGCCTTAGAATCTAGCAGTTAATGTTTTAGTCGTGGAAGTTTGGTTCCAATGGAACCTATTCATATTATTCATCTAATCAATGCACAAATATAAATATTTGACATTGAAAATGGAAAAGTAACATAGTAAGTGAATAAATTGTCGTATCACATTGATAACTATAATTTCTGTGATTTTTTTAAAAAATTAGATAATTTGGTAAAGAAACTTTATCTGAGTTGCTTACTGGAGATTTGTCTGTATAGCAAGTCTCACAGTAAGGTTAAATCTTTGTATTAATTCTTGTATGGATTACATTTGCAAAAATCTTAGATATGTTTTTTTTCTTCCAACTGATGCTACATCTCAATATTGAGTTTAATTGAGCCTGAATGCTTTGACAAGTGGGACAGGAGAAAGGCCCGTACCTTTTATAGAACTTGAAAAAGATCAGTACTCCAGCTGCTTGGAGCAGCATCACTTGGTAGTGATAATTTCAGTTTGCATTAAATGTTCATCATTTAGGAACTCTTGTCTTATAAACATTAGGATACTATTATGATGCATTATTTATTTCCAAAGACCATAATATCTATGGCTTGACATCTTCAGTATTCCAATAGCTGCAGAGATAATGGCATCTCACTGTGTGCAGAGTAGTCTTCTGTAGATACTAAACTGGGCTTAAAGTAAAATGCTCTTCAGAGAGATGAGGAGCAGTTTGCTTATTATTGTTTTCATGATCACATTGAAAGTTATTTGATATGTATTGTTATTTCCATTTTATGATTCTATGATTTCTGTGCTGCACTCATAAGAGTGAACTTGATGTCCAAGTGTGAGTGCTACTCTAGGAAATCAGAATAAACCAGTCTTCCACAAGTGTGCTTGCTCTCTGTCTGAGTTTCCCTATGTGCAAAATGGGTGCAGTGCCTACACAGTTTGAGTCAGAAAGCTTTGGTTTGAAAATGACTTCAGAGCAGTTACCTATGTGATTAGGGAATTTCAAGATATTGAACAGAAAATTTGGAGATGTTTTACTTAATTTAGAATTAGCAGTCATAGAAAGTCATTTCTTGGACATCTTTTCTTTTTAAAAAGTCAGGAAAGGCAGATCAATTCATTCTACTCTTCGATAAGTCTGATTTTTCATTGAAAGTGATACTATGCCTGCAAAGCACTCAAGTTACCCAGCATGCTCTGAGAAAATCTGCCACTCTGGGCCCTGTGAGTAGGAGTAGAGGATCTCTTATGGATTCTGACACTAAAAGCATGAGTCTCTTTTCCCTTGCTGCACAGACATGTTTTGGGGAATGCTTGGAAGTATAGCTTTGTGTGCCTGTGCCTCTGTGAAAATTATAGGTGCCTCTGGGGCTGGGCATCCACAGAACAAAGATCATGACAATTGTGTTTTGGCAGTTGGCTGCCTACGAGGTGATTGAACGCTTAGGGCTCATGAAGAGTTACATAATTCATTACCAAAATGATAGATAGGTACTTGATTATAGTGTATGAGTTGCTTCACAGGGAGAAAATACCAGACATGAGCTACTCTTAATCTAGCTGAGAAAAGCCTGAGAAAAATCAGTTACTGAAAGCAGAGTCAGATAATTTGAAATGAGAAACAAGGTGCAAACACTTAAATATGAGGTTGATTGAGCTCTGGCAGCAGCTAGCAGAAGAAATTATCCCTTTTCTTTGAGCCTTGAGAAGTCTAAATGTCTTTCTAGAAGAGAGATTTAAGGAGGACCCAAGGTTGCTGAGTTCACTGCAAAACTAATTAAGCATTGCTTAAGGGGCTTTGATATACCAGAAGTCAGATTTTTATCTAATAGTCCTTTCTGCTCTTAAATATTAAAACAGGGTTAATCTACAGCTTATTGGTACATGTTGTGAATCTAAAGTGCTTAGATGTTGTGACAGCAAGGAGATAGCTCAAGAGACAAAAGTCCTCAAAAGTGTTCTTTCTCATAGAGATGTCATTCCCATCATTGGCACTAAATTCTTACTCATTTTGAGCCTGAGGTACCTGTGCCTGAGTAGAGATACACTTGCCTAAAACAAGTTTCTTTCTGGATATCATTAAATCCTTAATAAAATGCATTGAAACTACATTTATTTCTTTAAGATATTTGAAGAATCCCATGAAATTCTGCTCTTTTTGTTGTCAGTTTCTTTGTTGTGTTATTGACTCCTGAGATCTAAAATCAGAGAAAAGACAGTTCAATTAATCATCTGTTCACTAAGCCATATACTATAAAGTCTACATACTGATTTGCCTTTTTTTTTTTTTAGATAAGGGGAGCAGAGTTGTAGTTTTTTTCTGGAGAGCAGAGAAAATAAGAAATGTTTATGACAAGGTCTCTTTTGTGCATGTTTGAAAAATATTTTCCCAAACTTTTTAGAGTGTACTTTTCAAAAGACACATATTTTTCTTTCAGTTTCTTTAGCTTTTGAGAAACAAGGCTGTACTAGCAAGCCACAACATGATTACATCATCAACAAGGGACAAAATTATGATCCTATCAGTTGTAACAGTTGCAATATTCATAAATGGAATTCTGAAAGTTCAAATAGTTAATCCCAAATAAAATTGTGATCTTTATCCCATTTGACAACTACATTTATCAAATTATTAAGAAAAAAATGTGATTGCCAAAAGTTATGGTATGATCTATTACGTGATTGTATCAAACAATAACTGTATTACCAAGTGGAAACTGCAGACTTATTCAGAATGTGAATTGCACACACATAACCTGACAATGTAGCACTTATATAAATATTGTAGTGCTTTTCTACTTTGCAATTTTTCTTTTTTCTTGTGCTTTTTTTCACATCTTCTAATTTGTTAGGAGAAAATATAAAGTTGAAAAAAAAAGGAAAAGTGAAATAATAAAAACCTGTTTACTCTTATACTCTCTGAATTCATCAAACTATAAAAATGTAGAGACAATGAATGCTATCAATGACATAATGGAAATCCATGTCAATTGAGTACCTGTCCAAACTTGTAATTAATACCTGAAGTAAAGCCTCCAAAGAGTAGATATACAGTTTTGTTTACAAGCATATTTAACTTTTTTCTTGGAATAGTTATGTTCTTTATTACCATTTAAACAAAATACTTTAAATGCTATAATTTGAAACAATATTTAAAATCTATCATTGCTAGATATAGGCAAATCATTATGGCAAATATTGCTTGGATTTTTAGTCAGATAAAACATTATTTTTGATGGCTGGTATAGTTTAAAAAAAAGGCAGCAGCAGCTCTGCTTAAAACAGTTTTGCTCTTTTCATAGCTATTAGTGCCAGTCTTTCAGTAGCATGTCATGTTGATTGGCAGACACTCCCTTTCCTCTTTTGTGAAGAATAATAATTTTAGTGTGTGTTTGCAATAAAAACCTAGTATAAATGATTTTCTGTTTGTAAAGGAGAAAGCTAGGTTCCTTATAACCTTTGTAAATTATGTATTATTGTTTTTGAGAAAAAAGTTCATCTACATTTTAAAAAAAACCCTAAAATCTAAGTGATTTGGTTATTTGTATAACTGCCTTCTATTAGAAGGCTTTGTACACCTAGCAGAGCTTCCATAGCCAGTATCTTTTTCTGCGTGGGCAAGACAGTAGACTTGATTCCTTCCAGATAGCAAGTAAAGTGGAAGAAAAAAGAAACTGAGGTCATGAAAGTCTTTTTCTTTTCTTCTAGTGTGTGGCTCTTGTTGCTGTTCTTGAAGAACTTAGGGACTCCTTAGTTGCTTTTCCTGAACAGTCAACATGTATTGCTGCTGAGTGACATGAAAGAAGTGTTGAAATTTTTTGATGCAAATATTGAATCCTCTAATATGTAAAATCCACTACTATTATTTATGTCCTATAAGTGGATGGTATCCTTAGATAAGAGCAAAGGACATGAATTTCACTATAGAAAATTATGTTGAGAATTTAGTTTTTAAGGAAAGGAAAAGTCTCAGTAGGCTGAGGCATCTCTTTTTTCTGTTGTATCTAGCAACATGACAAGGGGTAATGGGATGAAGCTGGAGCACAAAACATTCAATTTAAACATAAGAAAAAACTATTTTACTGTGAGGGTGAGGGAGCCCTGGCACAGGCTGCCCAGTGAGGGTGTAGAGTCTCCTTCCTTGGAGGTTGTCAAGACCTGCCTGGACACGTTCCTATGCGACCTGACCTAGGTGGACCTGCTTCAGCGGAGGAGTTGGACTAGATGATCTCTAAAGGTCCCTTCCAACCCTACCATTCTATAAAAAAAAAAAAAAAATACAGCCTAGACCAAACTCTGGAACAGCTCCTAATACCTCTGATCAGTAGAGGTATAATGCCTGTCATGTTGTGCACCATTTTTTCATCAGAGAGTTGACAATAAGGGCCATCACATACGTGGCTTTCATATTGTGTATAGCACCAATGGCATTTTAGTCATAATCTGGCATTCTGTTCAATGCCGTTCTGTCCATGGCCCACTGCTCTGAAGATTTCCTCCTCCTTATTGTTCATTTCTGAAGAACTATCCCAGCTTGTCACAGGATGAGTAATTTTTTATGGGATGAACTTTTACTCCTGAGCAATTTGAATCCCTTTGCCAGTCACTAAACATTTAATCTGAGTGTTGGCATGTATCTGCTTTCCTGTCCTTCCTCCCAATGGTATCCTGCTTTACAAGGCAGGGAACCATTTGACTGACTTAGAAAGGACTGTGCCACACTGGCTGATTCAGAAACACTCATCAGTTTTGAAAATTTCTGTTGAGCCCTAATACCTACCTTGTATCTGCCCTCAAAACACTCTCAGACAGGCATCTGCTTTGCAAATGCCTTGTGTTGCATTGGTAGCCACATGCTGGATCCCTGCTTGCATTTAAAAAGACTGTTGCCTGTACTGGTATGTCAAATTCACTGATGAAAAGGAGGTAATATTACTCCAACCTATTATTTCATTATCCTAATAGATAAAATATCTTTCATGAAGAATGAGACATATTATTGCCTATTTGGTGCTAAAAATAGGATATCCTAACATAAAACTTTTAAAGCAAAGCTGAAATATTAAAGTACAGAAAAAGAAGAAAGTCCTTAAGACAAAACAGACATATGGAAAGACAAAAATATTTTATTCTTCAAGAAAATATATATGCATAATAGTATGTAGTAAATAGAAATAATAACAGGAAATACTGTGTATTAAAATTCTGAGCGAAACAGAAAAAAAAAGAATATCAGGGTCATTGAGAAAACTTTTCAAAGAAATAAAAATGGAAATTAAAAAGGAAAAAAAAAGTGCATAGTCCATAAGAGTAATTCAGGATATTATTATGTGGAGATTGTCCAATACTCTGAATATTTAAATTGCTTTCCTATTAGTAAAGTTCTTAGTTTGTCATCCGGGGATGTTATACTACAGTCCTAAGAAATACAAAGCTCTCAATCCGTTATTTTTTTAATTAAGGTAAATGTAAAGTGTAAGGTGCAGCTTGAAGAAGAAAACAAAAATGTTAATTTAAAATGTGTAGTGAATTTTCAACACATATAATATAGAAAGCATATTTTCTTTTATATTATATTGTATATAAAATATTATCTGTTTTTATGGTATAAATAATTTAATATAAAATTTTTATACAAATTTTTTACATGAAAATATAGTTTAAAATATCTGTAAATAAACATAAATAATTAATATCGAAACAGTGGCATCCCAACTACGAACAAATTATTTCATAACTTGGAAACTGAACTAACAGTCTTTCCAAGACCTGGGGGCACTATACTTCAGTATAACCACATAGCAGAGTCTGTTTTGCCTACATAACACCACCACCCATCGACCTCTTTCACTGTGGCTGTGCATTATTTAGAGGACACTTGAAATGTTCTCATCCTGTCAGAGGCTTACAATATCTCAACAACCTGCACTGAAAGAGCCTACTCTTGATAAATAACTTAAATTATTAGTACATGTAAATCTGTTTTGATTTGCTTGCAATCCATTTCAGAATATTCATTTTCTTATAAAACTGCACAAAATAATTGTTTCCTTCCTACACTTTACCAACAAAATGGCACAAATAATAGCAAATTATTCCAGATTCAGAAAAGTGTGGAAACAGATATGAGTAGTGTTTAGGTATGGAAGGACTGAATCAAGTGCTAGTTGTGTGGTCAGCGCTTTACTACTTTGAGTCATGATTGAGGGGAAGAGCTCTCAGCAACAATTGTTCCAGTGAATCACAAATCATTGGCATTCCATGCTGATTTTTTAAAATTTCTTTTGGGCTTTCCTTTTGTTTGCTTTCATTGATCCAATGTATGCTGCACCACTTTCCATTAATTTCTTGACGAGGCATCTTGGATCTTGACCTTTCGTAAGTAGAATGCCTTATCTGTCTGATACACGTGTTCTTTTGTACTTTTAATTTCTATTTTACTTCCAATAGTTCTTTATAATTTTTCCCATCTTTTCATTTACCAGATCTTTGGTACCTTTCAAATGCTAAATGCTCTCCCATATATCCTTAGTAACCATGCTGGATTTTTCTGTCCTTTTTAATATTTAGGTTTTATTGGATGAATGTAGATTGCACCTTCTCTAACTGTGCCTTAAATAATTGCCACTTAAGGGAATTAAGAAGTACAAGGGAAGGAAAATGCTGACCCATAGACTAAGCAGAAGGAAAAAACGTTCCCACTGGGTCCAATTTCCTAAGAAGGACCATCAGGATAGTGACTAGGACCTAAAATTATGGGCTGAATGACCTCTAAAAAATTATCAGTTCAAAGAGGAGCTTGTCTATAACTGTTTGCACTAAAGGAAATTAAGATAGGTAGAAGTCTCACGGAAGAAAGATTGCTTCACTTTCTTGGTGAACATATAAGAGTGTAACATGAAACAATATTTCATATAAATACATCACATGCCAATGGTCTATAATTCTTGTATCATGTCAAAAAACCATGGAGGCAAATATCATATCTCTTGGCTCCCAGTGGGCCAGTTAGTGGGGAACCCCTTTTTCTAAATGGGAAGGTAGAAAGTACATCTTCTGAATTTAAGTTATTTTATGCAGCTCTTGCATTTATTGGAAAGAGTGCATGCTCATCAATATATAATGTCAAAGAAATCGTTGGTACTAAAAGAAACCATGGCAGATTTAATACAGATGTTTTCATTCACTGAGTTATTACAATATGATTTTCATATAATATTCTCTGATAGTAAAAAGAGTCCTTGAAGTGAATGCAATTTTCATATAGATTTCATAGGAAGCTGAGCACTGAAGACTTTGGGCTTCAGATAATACATATTGCTGTTTCATAGAACCATACAGTGGTAGGGGTTGGAAGGGACCTCCAGAGATCATCTAGATCAAACCCACTGCAGAAGCAGGTCCACCTAGATCAGATTGCATAGGAATATGTCCAGGCGGGTCTTGGAGATCTCCAAGGAAGGAGACTCCACACCCTCCCTGGGCAGCCTGTTCCACTGCTCCATCACCCTCACAGTAAAATAGTTTTTTCTTATGTTTAAATGGAACCTTTTTGTGCTTCAGCTTCATCCCATTACCCCTTGTCCTGTTGCTAGATACCACTGGAAAAAGGGATGCCCCAACCTCCTGACACCAACCGTTTAGATATTTGTAAATATAAATAAGATCTCCCCTCAATCTCCTCTTCTCCAGACTAAACAGCCCCAGTTCCTGCAGCCTTTCCTCATAAGGAAGATGCTTCAGTCCCCTGATCATCTTGGTGGCCCTGCACTGGACTCTCTCCAGAAGTTCTCTGTCCTTCTTGATCTGGGGAGCCCAGAACCAGACACAGGACTCCAGATGAGGCCTCACCAGGGCAGAGTAGAGGGGGAGCAGAACCTCCCTCGACCTGCTGGCCACACTCTTCTTGATGCATCCCAGGATGCCATTGGCCTTCTTGGCCACAAGGGCAGATTGCTGGCTCATGTTTAGTTTATTATCAACCAGGACTCCCAGGTCTCTCTCTGCAGAGCTGCTCTCCAGGTCAATCCCCAGCCTGTACTGGTGCATGAGGTTGTTCCTTCCCAGATGCAGGACTCTGCACTTGTCCTTGTTGAACCTCATGAGGTTCCTCTCTGCCCAATTCTCAAGCCAGTCAAGATCCCACTGAATGGCAGCACAGCCTTCTGGGGAATCAGCCAGTCCTCCCAATTTGGTGTCATCAGCCAACTTGCTGAGGGTACACTCTGTCCCCTCATCCAGGTCATTGATGAAGGTGTTGAACAAGACTGGCCCCAGAACCAATCCCTGTGGAACTCCACTGGCCACAGGCCTCCAAGTCAACTAGGTGCTGAGTCCCAAATTTAGACATGTTCAAATTTTGTACAATTTTAAAATGAAAGATAAACCAATTTCTAATAGACTTTGGCCAGATAGAATTAATGGACCCAAGCTATAGTCCTCATTTTTCAAGAGTTTCTGAATATAGATTTGTGGAACCTTACTGGTGTTGTTCAAGGATTTACTACAAAATTTCATAACTGAAGAATTGTTTGAACATGTGTCATAAGCTTTTAATATATTATGGTAGTTTTTAAGAAGCCTGAAGTGTTTTGGAAAGGCCATATTATCATTTTAATTTAAAAATTTCACATGAATTACATACAAGTAAACATAATTTCTAATGCTGTGGTAAACAAGTACAGTGTTATGTAGAAGATATTGCAGTGTTCAGTACAGGGAGAAGCAGAACCAATCCAAATTATCAGTCTGTATGTTGTTATGCTGAAATGATATATCCCTGCTACAGTGCGGATTGTACACAGCAAGATGTTTTCCAATAATTAAAGGCCTTAGGCTTCTAAGATGCTCAGATCTAAACATGGTTATTGTTACAGTTATACGAGGCAGGAGATAACTTAAATGGCACATTTTCACTTTCCAGTAAACTTTTCTTTTTTTGTCCTCACGATGTTTAGAAATGAAGTTTTAAGTGTATTGAACTGTTATGAATGACTCTTAGCAAAGTAAGGACTGTGAGTCTCTAAATGATATTGAGAAATAGGATTTGTCTAACTGAAAGGTTTTAATTTTATATGCTGGAATAGATATGTCATGGAATATAAACCTGAATTTATTTCATCTGTGTCATTCAAGCACACTTATTTTGCCATAGAACTACTGTGTTTCTATCTCACACATTGCTACAAGTGTGGTAAGTTTATGGGTCCTCATTATCATGATTTGGTTTAGTTTTTATCCCATAAAACCAAAATTTCATTGCCAATTTTTTATTTAAAGACTTGTTAATCTACATTGATTTCTTAGTTTGGTGTGGATTCTGAGCTGAAAAATACAGTACATCACTGACTGTTCTATCACCTGACAGCAACTGATAAAGCATCCGTGCAGAAAGTGTCAGAAAAGGTTAATATTTATTGATTTTATGGCGCTACAACCAATGTAGTTTTGCCATCAAAGATGTATGGCCACCAGCAATGGAATCTGTAAAATTGCAGGTTGGACGCTAGTTTTGATTATAACCTATGCCAGTATTCTGGCCTTAAAAAATGACAAATGTTTAATTTAAGACAAGAGACTTTGAATGTGCAGCTACTGTGTACCTGCAACGGGAATTTAGTATTCTAAAATGAAACCCAAGCACAGTGCTTTAAAGCTTAAGGCGAGGGGAAAAACCACAACCTTGCATTGCAAATGACAATCACATTTAGCCTTTTCATCCACTTAACTATGTGCTATTGATCTGTAGAAGGTGCCCAAGCAAGTGATAGCTGAAATTATGAGCAATAAAGGCCTTGCTTCTTCAAACAAAAAAAGTATATAATTAGTAGGAGTGGAGGAAGGGGCAGAGCCTGTGTTTGGTTTAAAGGCATTTAAACAAGATGGACTGAGTGCAACAGCAGTATTTAAGTGTGCGCAAGGAGAAATCTGGTTGCCTTGAAGCATAAATCCATGATCTGGTTGCAGCTTCTGTGTAAAAATTAGGCGTGCACTCCAGCCTTTACATTTATCTCCATCAGGGTTTGCCTGACAGAAAGACAATCTGTGGGTTTGCCTACATCAACTAGTGAGAGGAAAATCTAGTGAAGCTTTGGTTCTTCTAAATGCATCCATAGTTTGCATTTTTATTCTATTTTCCATTTAGCTGGCTCTTATCAACTTTTTCATAACTGGTAGTTTTATTGATATTTCCAGAAGGTTTTCAAGAAAAATGGAAGAATACTTGCTTTAATCTAGTAAAATACATTTAGACATGCATAGAATTTATACAAGAAGGTGTTTAAGGAATAGTAGCAGGATCCAACCCCAGATTTTAAGAATGCCCGTTTAGCTAACATTTAGTTAGGGTACAGCTCAGCATGCAATTTTTTCTTTCCTACTTTCTTTAAGGTCCAGTGACAGGGATAGCAGTAACAAGGGGTTTGGTTTCGAACAAAACCTAACGATAATTCAGCAGTAAGAAACTCTTATTCTAACTTGACCAGTAGAATAAATTGCATGGCATACAGTAAACATGCTTTAGATCACCTCTCCTCTGTACCACATTTTTCTGTTGAGCTTTATACCACCAGTTTGTCTGGATTCTTTTTCCCCAGACAGCTTACCCATTTTATTGTGCTCATTTAGAGGAAAGAAAAACTGTTTGTCTCCTTGAAAGGCAAGAGAACAGTGAGTGGAAAACTACTTTTATAGCTAAAATACCATTATAATATATGGCAACTAAAATTCTAAAATTGAAAGAGAAGATAGGGGAGAAAATCTTAAATCAATTTTTTAAAACCAGTGACAATTTGAAATATTCCCATGCATATTTCTATTTTTTTGTCTTCCTTCCTTGAGCTTAGTAAAATGTGATTTTTAAACTGATTGTTACAATAACTTGTTTAATTTCAATAACTCAAAAAAGATCCATTCCTCATATAACTCCACCTTTTTTATTTTAATGACCATGTCATTAATCTAACGTTTTCCATTTTTATTGTGCTTCATTTTCCCCCGCTTCTGATGACTTTAAATTATGACTATGAAATGGCATGCATTCAGCAGCAGCAGCAGCATGCTCTGGCTGCATTTTTACATCCCTTTCACCCCATTATTCTCATATTTTTAACTTTTGGTTCAACCAGATGCCAATAACATCATGGCTGTATAGTGTCCATAAGTGACTTCCAGGCTGCAGCTCTGGATGGCAGTTTAGTGACAGAAGGTTTTTCAAACACTTGTAATTAAACATTACTGCTATAAACTATTTGTTATACTTTATAACACCTTCACCCCAAAATTGGTTATTACCTTAGGTATTAGTTGATACGTTGCTATCTGATTTTAACAAATTATCTTGTAAAATTATTGCTTTATTCATAATGTAATTAGTCTTTAGTATCCAGAAATACACTACTGGAGCTGTGTATTTATTTTGGATTGTGTAACCATGAGAAGACTGTATTGTTTGAATAATTATCATTCGTTAAGTAAACAAAATTGATTGTCTTGAAATTTGCCCACACAAATTTGATCTAAAACTAAGGGATAAGGAGGAAAAGAGATGTTCTGAGACACAGCTCACTGAATGATTACACATGCTAATGTGTGCTCCTTATGCGAAATACCTAGGAAAATTAGGAGCCCAGAAATTTCTACTTTTATTCTCCAGGCTTTTGGATGGCTCTTCAGATACAGGATATGGCATGTTCCATTGGGTTAGATTTAGAATTAGGATTAGGATTCATCTATAGTAATACTGCCCTAAACACCTGTTCATGTGCACTATGTGTGTTACCAGTAGTACTGCAGAATCATGCGTCTACAACTTCTAAGATAAGGACAGAACAAAAGGTAGTATTTGCTTATATTTCACAAAGAAAAACTCAAAGTGAGACAGAAATTACTATGTCATATTTCAGATCTGAATTAGGGTATAAAAACAAAATGTTATTGGAATCACTGTACTTCTATTTAAAAATAAAATAAAATAAAAAGGAGCAGAGTATTTCCTCAAGAACCAGCAGTGTAGCTTTACTCTGAGTATGACAATGCCTTGGTGATCATGAGCGTTAGTATTCATTATTATTGTCATTTATAGATGACAATATAGAGTTTGGGGCAAGTCTCACTGCTGGTGACTGTGTTAGCTCTTAGCAACCTTGGTACAGGTCAACTCCATTTGGAAACCCATTCCTCTGCACTAGTGGAGGCTGAATCTAGGCTGTTAAAACCAGAGCATGTGAGTTTAAAAATTGCAATGCTGACGGGATAGCCTGGAATAATCACCCAGGCTAGGAACAGTGTTAAATTAATGTAGCTACATAGCTCCTGCACTGGAGCAGGTTTGCCTCTGGCCAAGCCATTGTGCAGCAGTGAGGTAAGGGGTCTGAGGACTTCTGTGCTTCAAAACAAAGACTACTATGTTGAAAGTGACTTCTTGGAACCTCTGGAGTATTAGTTAGTAGATAGGGGGCCAGATGTACCTTCTCTGGAATGCTGTGATCTAAAGAGATATTTGTGTTGATGCAGCCCGAGGAATGGACAGAAGTCTCTCCAGCCTCACACAGCCCCTCAAATGGGGCGTGAGGATGCATTGCTGTTTGAACCTGAGCATCACAGTTGCTCAGGCTATGCCTGTGTGTTTGATTCTCAACAATCCTTTGTTAATTAATCACATTTTAGTTCTTTAGTTCATAGTTTAGTTCTTTAGTTAATCAATTACATTTCTGTTTATCCACTGTCTTCCTCAAGTGCTTCTTGCTGTATTACTTCATGAAATAATTTATTCACTCTTTCTTGATCTTGCTTGCTAAAGTTATAATTTTGATTGCATTGCTGTATTGACTGGAACGTTATAGAACAGTTAGCTTTTATTGGTTTGTAGTCTAAGATATGTGATTTTATTGTTCATTTTTATATCTCAGATTTAATCTTTTATTGGAATTTTGAACTAAATCATCTTCAGGGTGAGATTTATCCACAGAGCTAAGTACACATTCTAACATGTCGATTAATTGACCAGTAATTGATCTTAAAAGGTTAGATTTGGGGTTTTCATAGAACCAGGAATGAAGGGTGATATGTAAGCATAAATTCTGTGGCAGATTTTTTATTCTCTCAAGAGACACTCACAAGAGTTGGAATAGCCATCTCACCCTTTCCTTTTGCTTAAAGAAGGAAAGAGCAGCAATAATTGCCTAGAGTATTAATGTCAAGACTTTGCCCCATCTCTTCCATTGCTTTTGGTGCCAGGTATTGCAGGTAGAAGCGGACCCTGCGTGGATGTATGTAGTCTAAATCTCAGCATTGTAGTCATAATTTCAGTCTGTGGTAATCGTGTGCTATTACACATGTTTGAAGCTGAGATATTAGTATTTATGGTCCCTGATCAAATCATGTCATCTTTAAACACATTTTACATCCTTTCCTCCTCTAGGGTTATTTTCTTCTTGATTTTGTTACCAGAAGAGTTTGGACAATTATTTTAGGTAAATAAACTGTAAATTATTTATGTAGTAAGTTTAGATTTCTCCTAAGTGGATTTTTAAAATATTTGTTGATTTTAGAGTAAATACAAAATCCCATCAGTGTTTAAAACTGTAATTTATGTAACTAATACATAATACACTCCAATATAACTTTTTCTTCCCAGGTGTTTTATCTGGAAAGACTTAACTGCTTAAAATTCAAAAGTTTCCCGTAGACATTTAAGCCAAAAGAAATCTGTCAGGTGACATATTTTTAAATATCAATTTTTATGGACATTTTTATGCATTGTATTTTTTTTTAGCAGCAGCTTTTGCATGTTAGTTCAATTCACTATGTGGTACTCAGGAATATTTCCTTCAGTTTATATCTAACTTACTGTAATGAGATCTCACCACTTAAGATGGAGTGTGGAGGAGCCAGGTGATTCGTTCTGGTTCCCTTTGTGACATCATCTTTACTTTTCTCAACAATGCAGTGCAGTCAAGGCTGTAACATTACGGGCAGCTTTTCGATTCTTGAATAGTCAGTAATATAAATATGCAACATGAAATATATAAACATCACTGGCAATTAATGAATTTTCAGCCCGTAGAACCAGCTTCTATTTTTGCTGCTGGTGAGCAATTGCAATCAGTGTTTTGAGGTTTCAAATGGTCGTTTATGTTTCTACAGTGGAAGCAAGGTTGCTGATAAAAGTATGCTTTGTTCCTTTTTCCATATTGTGTGAGACAGAGAAAAGATTGATACAGATGCTAAAGTGCTGGATCTGTTTTTCAAAGAATGCAGTTATTAATTAGTGCAATCATAAACCCATCTACAGATAAACTAATTCCTTGAAATTTCATTGCAAAGCAAAAAAAAAAAAAAAGAGAATAGCTATAATTTTGAGGATACTCCTTATCTTCAGTGCAAAATGAAGATTAACTTCTTGCCTTTGCAAAATGAATTTATATTGTGTATGTGTGTGCATGCCCATATTTGTTTAGAAAATCCTGGTCAGTGACAATCTAGACAGAAATTTGCAAAATTATTCTGATAGTAAGGGTCTCAAGACAAAGAGTTCAACTTTTGACGGACAAAAGTTGCAGACTTTGACAATAGAACCTATGAAATTGTCATGGTTATTTTTAATTTATGAAACTTATCTTGTAAATTTTTTTAGTTTATTTCAGGAGCAGAGAAGCAGCATTATCCAATTAAAAACCAATTCAGATAATTTCAGGTCTCAATCCATAGAGAGAGGAAATGAGGTACAGAGAAATTAAAGTCCAGTGCTGTAAGCATGTTCTATACTTAACTACTTTTTAAATGTCCAACTTCCCATTGAAATTACATTGGACCCTCAGTTCAGATGCGCATGTGTGGATGAGGCCTCTCTCAGGTTTAGATAAGGAATCTGTGAAGGCCTAGTAACTACAGTCACAGGTTCCCAAAGGGCTAGACTTCTAATACAAGGCATCTTTTTCAAAATGGAAAATGCATGTGTGAGAGTGCATATGCACTGACTTTTTTCATGTGGTAAAATGAAATAGAAATTCTAGATAGATCTCTGTTTCAAAAAAAGTAGCAGCTACACCCATTGGACGTGAAGTGGGGGAGCATATACAGGAATGTGCTCTCGTATTTCAGAGAGAAGAAAAACAGCGTTTCTCTTACTGCTGGCTTCACTTGCTACTGACAGCAGTATTTCCTAAGAAAGTAATTTCTGTAATTCCAACAGCAGAGCTGTTCAGCAGTAGAGTCAAATCTAAAATTCCATTCTGCCTAACTGTGCCATTTCATACCTAGATTTACTAGTCAAGGATATTAATCTCAAACAGTATTTTTTTGCAGTAATGGCTGTTGGTAAATACTATGGCCTTTGTCTGAATGAGATATATGTGCTGGGTGATATGACACCTGGTAATAGCTCTGAATTTATGGATGATATAAAGATGTACAGGTGTAGATCACAGTAGCCACCTCCATGTCCTTCACCTTAAGCACAGAACAGACTGAAGCTTTGCAACTTCAACCTTTGTACAGTAAAAGAGCAGACTGCACCAATGAGAGCCTGGGTAGGGTTGCTGAGAAGTAGATAGAGCAAATATATATTCTGAATACCTCCTAAAACTGGGCCATTTGTTGTCAGAGATCGGGCGAGAGGAGAGACTCAGAGTATTCCAGAGTATTTTTATCAGCAAGAATTATTAGCTGCAGGTGACCCCAGCTTCAGTTAAGCACTTAACTTACCCATCTTATGGTGGGAGGTATTTGGCCTTCTCCCCCTCTACTCTGCCCTGGTGAGGCCTCATCTGGAGTACTGTGTCCAGTTCTGGGCTCCCCAGATCAAGAGGGACCGAGAACTTCTGGAGAGAGTCCAGCGCAGGGCCACCAAGATGATCAGGGGACTGGAGCATCTTCCTTATGAGGAAAGGCTGCAGGAACTGGGGCTGTTTAGTCTGGAGAAGAGGAGATTGAGGGGAGATCTTATTTATATTTACAAATATCTAAACGGTGGGTATCAGGAGGTTGGGGCATCCCTTTTGCCAGTGGTATCTAGCAACAGGACAAGGGGTAATGGGATGAAGCTGGAGCACAAAAGGTTCCATTTAGACATAAGAAAAAACTATTTTACTGTGAGGGTGAGGGAGCCCTGGCAAGGGCTGCCCAGTGGGGCTTTGGAGTCTCCTTCCTTGGAGGTCTTCAAGACCCGCATGGACATGTTCCTATGCATCCTGATCTAGGTTGACTTGCTTCTGCAGAGGGGTTGGACTAGATGATCTCTAAAGGCCCCTTCTAACTGTACCGTTCTGTGATTTTATGATTCTATGATCTAGTCCAGGAAAATGGAGAAATTGTTTAGTCCTCATTACCCACATATACATACTTTCTGTGCTGGATCAGTCTTGAGTTCAGTAGAGCTGACATTTGGCCTCTTCTCCCTTAATTTTAGTAGTTGTCTTTGAAAGAAATTGCCAAATTATTAAATGTTTAATATCTCAGCACTTAAAACATATCATTTTAAAACAGTCATGTATAATATTCTTTTATGTGCCTATATAGTAAAGTGCACCCATATTTTCCTTTGTGTTTGATCATTAAAAGATATATTATAATGTCAATATATACTATGAATGATATTTTAAACAAACCTTCTAGTAAGTTGGCTGTAAACTTGAGAAAAAACATTGGTTTCACCTTACGTTTTAATTTCCTTATGTTCAGTATAAAATCAATACTTTAAGAATTACTAAAATAACAACCAGACAATATTTACTGCTTTCATGATGAATATTTGAGATCAAAAGAATGTAGGAGGAGTGTCCGAGTTAGAATTTAAACACTAATAACCATCATTCTAGTTCACCTGAGAAAGCTTACTTTATTAGATCTAGAAGTAGAATCTATTCAATTAAAGCATTCCTCAGATAAGTATTCCAAGTGGTAAGAGGTATTTTCCTAAATGTTAGATGTAGATACTTGGATCTAACGTAGTCTTTCACCATTACAAGTTGGGAATAGTTCATCTGATACCAATAAATTAAGTTCAGTTTAAAATTGCTGAAGAAGAATGATAAAATTGTGTCCATTACATTGTCTTTAGAAATAAAGTGAAAAGCATGAATGTAGTTATTGGAGTATCTGTTCACAGATATGGGATCTAGATAAAGGGCATTTTGGCATAATTATTGTTTCAATTTTGCTGTGATTATTTTTAATTTTTCACAAGACATGTTAAGGTAGTGCCTAATGTGAGTAATAGTGACAATACCTGACCTTTGCATGTGATTTTTTTTCTTTTGTTTCATATAATGATAGTGAACATCTGAAGTAAACCTTAAATCACTTTGAATGTTTTACTTTTTTGTTACATCATTTGTCACAGTGAACCAGTTGGACTTGTTTTTAAATCTCTTGCCTCATGATCCATAGTCTTCCTTCTTTTTCCTGTCTTACTTTCCAAAACAGAGCATAACTAAACATTCTGGAGTGATCAATAAACTACTTCTTCAGTGAAAAGGTGGAACTAAAAAAAAAATCAAAAGATAACTCAAGTTTCAGGCCAGATGGTACAATCATTCTTATACTGACTATGCCTCTACAGTTGTAAACAGTCTGTAGATTTCATTTAGTAATGTCAAATTCTTGCCCTAAATTATGAAATATCAAATCCGGAGGAGAAGAAAAAAAAAGAAAAGTGAAAGATTACAACTCCTGAGTGTGTTTCATTTTTGCCCATTCCGGCTTGAGGAAGGCCATTCCAGACTGGTCTTGCTTAGTCCTGTCTTTTTGTCTCATATCTTCAGGTTATTTTGCTGCACGTCCTTGAAAGTATTCCTTTGTCTGCGTCACAAATCCTTGCCAAGTTTTTTTCTAACTGCACAGGATGCACATAGGTATTGCATTGCCATTCACCCAAACAGTATGTCCTCTACAGTGACACTATGTTTTCATTTGGATGGTATGGCAACAAATATTTTTAGATACAGACTAGCATTGAATTTTATATTTCACTTTTATATACATAATGAATCTAAACCCAAACATGGTTGGCTTGACAGGATTTAGGCATGGAAGGAAACATTGTATCCATGTTTCTAAAAGCGAAATGAAGCCAAAGAAAAACACAAATGCTATTTAGTATTTGTCTTGATCTGATGATGATGCTAAGAGAGTTTTACGGAGTAATCAAGATTATTTGTTCGAAAAGAGCAACACTGTAAAGTAGACAACATCATATGAGCAAAAAAGTTTCTTATTTTGCAGGCTGATACCGGAATCACCAACACCAGCAATTTGTGCCTTTATTTGGTGATAAATTAAACAGGACTTCCTGGGCTCACACAAGCAGAAAGAAATGATCTCAGACATTTGTGAGTCACACTGTGTCTGATTAAGTTAAAGGTATAGGAGATACTGAAAACTGCTGCGTGTGGCTATTTCAGATATATTATGTTACTAACACTGCAGCAAAGACAGATGTTGTAGGTTCAGCATACAAACACGTGTCATCTGATCTCACCAGTGATGCTGAATGGGTCAGAAAAACACGAGTGACAAACTTTTAGCTGAATATCCAATTAGCGAGTTTACCAACAGTTTTAATGTAGTTTCCAGGCAGCCAATCTCAGTGTTTTCCATAGTCCAAGTCTGCTGAGACTGCTTCAATTGCATTTATCATTTCAATAAACACTAAGTAGAGATTAATGTTCTGTCTTCTATATTTTTCTTACCTTTGACATACTATGCTGGTGGCTCTTTGCTTTAAATCCCACTATATTTCCAGAGATGCACTTTTATAGAACTCTGGGAAGTGATTCAAAAACTTTCTAACTGCAGTTAGGTAGCAATTATAAATATCTTTTCATGCCTTACTGTTCCAAAATGAAGGCGCATACCACTTCAATATGTGGGAGCTGCATCCATTAGCTGTTCCAGGAGAGTGTTTCTTCTTATCAGACAGGACTCCTTAGGGATACAATACTTTCTGTGTTTACAGAACTCTTAGTAGACATTAGAAACATGCAGTTCACTTAAAACAATATATTAGTTCTAAGTGGAACAATGCAATTTGGGGTTTGAGATATTATTTCTTAGTGTGTGTACTGTCCTATAGTGACATAGGTGAGCTACCTATCATTATTTTTATTATTTTTTATGTTTTCAAAGACTCTTTGAAAGTCCAGTTTTGTTAATAATCGGTACTGAATTTGCTTATGCCCTTCAGTTGGGACGTAAGTGTACCATGGTCCATAAACTTCCTTTAGAGCTTTGTGGATATTTTTACGCCTTGTTGATTAATGAGTCATTGTGTATCATGACTTCTTTTCCTGGTATTCATCATGTGTTAGTTTGAGTTGCAACATTTTCTTGCAACGTACTCTATTTTATTGAAGTCAACAAAACATTGTATGGAGCAATTGTATTTTTCTTAGACATATGGATAATTATGTTTAAGCATTATGATATTTTTAGTGGTTAAGGCTTTTTGAGCTAAGTAGAATGTATCACACTACAGTAGCATCTCTTTAACGAAGTAGTTTAATTTTTATTTTAGCTTTCTTAATGTTGAGTTACATTGTTGTGTTGTTAGCCAGGTAACAAAATGACAAAATAAATTTTATTATTTTACTATAGAACTTGTTCAGGTGAGAAAGTTCGTGTGTGATAAGCCAGGGTATGCGTTTATAGTATATACCAAGTTTATGGTTATACCAAGAGTTCTGCATGAGGACTTCAAGTGAAATAGTGCTCTATACAGTTTCATCATCTGACCTACTCCATAAATATTCTCACGTAATCAAGAGAATTGCATGCTTTCCCCACCACAACATACCATATTAAATTAAATGAAAATGGAAAAAAAATCTGTAGTGGGCTTTATACAGAGTTAAGGTTTCCTTTTCAAAGTATTTGAGATGTACTTGCAGTAGAATTGTATTTTTAGCTGAATTAAGTTTGGGCTAATTATTCCCCCCATCCACCCTAATCACTCTCATCATTCCTTGAAAAAATGTCAGTGTTACGAACATCTTCCTCCTATATGTGGCACAGTTTTTGTCAGATTAAGGTTTAGAAGATGGATTTTGATTCTTAGATTCCCCTGATAGTACTTGCATGTGCTGTTGTGGATCCTGCCCTGTGAATGAATGTGTAACAGAGCTTCCATTTTCACTTCTTTATGAAACCAGAAAGCCCAAAATATTTCTGTGGGACTGACACTTATTTACCTAAACAAATTCTAAGTCATTTAGAAAATACAGGAAAATGCAGAACATCTGACAAAAACCAAAGCCTGGGTACTTTAAGCGTGTTAGAGAATGGAGACGAATTTTTATGATGTATCCTCAAAATAATTTTTAACTGAGTTAAACTTAGTTGAGAAAGATCAGATCCTGGAATCTGTGACCATAGCTTTACATCTTGCCTGTACCTAATTTCCACTTGAGTCATGGAGTTTTGAGGAAAAAGTTCATGATATATTAGTATGAGGAGTCTTAACTGTGCTATTGTCTTATACTCTAAGGATCATCTTTCTATTTAAATTAAGAAATTCCCCTATATGACTTTCTGGTTTATATATTTTCTGTAAGATGAAAAAAGCACCAGTTTATTTACTGTTCAATTTTTAATGAATATTATTAATTTTGACAATCATTCGCAGTTTTCATTCCAAGTCTATACAAGTTCTATGGTAGTTTTGCTACTTCAGTTGGAGATGTGCTTTTTCTGCAGTTGTATTATGGAAACACTACTTGATGTGTTTTTACTTAAAGTTGTCTAAAGCTTATTTTTGTATAGGTGGGGTTTCTCACTGTCAACCAAGTCAGCTGGAAACTTTAATGACCATACTGGACAGGTCACTGAGGATTTTATCATTGTTAAAGCTATAAAACTAGTCTGGTAGCTGTACACCACAGTGGTTTTGTTCTTTGTTGTTGTTGTTGTTCTTTTTCTTTTTTCTCTCTGTCATTGATCTACCTGAATTCTTAATAGATTCTTACAAGCCAAGACTTGCTCTTGCAGCAGTAGTGAAAACCTAAGTTACAGGCTGCTTTGCACAAGCCTTTGCTCAGCATTTTTGGTTTTTGTGTTTTTTTTTTTAAATGCTTGCATTTGTTGATTTCTCTTCTTGAAAAAGGATAAATATTGCAATTCTCCCTTTAAATATAAGAGCTTGTACCCATATTTGTTCAATGGTAAAACCTTATTTTCCAAGCACTCATATTTATCTACATCTTCTACTCATCTAAAAGTATCTACATGTTTTTATCTATGCAAGCCAAGTTTATACCTATTTAGAAAGGCATTTAAAAATCCTTCTGTTTTGCATCCATTGATTAAGGAGTATTTGTTCTGTTTAATACACCAAACTAAAGCATTACCAACAACATGATCAATAAATACAGTACTATTTACAAGGAACTACTTGGCCCAGTTTTTAAGTAGTCAGGAAAGCCTGGTTCTGTGACTTCAGTAATTTCCAGTGGAGGAAAAATACTTCCACGGTATTACATTCCTAATTTAATTCTTTGCAAAATGTATACAAGTTTTGAACAGGGACATTATATGTCAAATCAGAATGCAAAGGATGAGGTGCTCTCTAGCCTTGAGCACAAGCCACAGCAGAATACCATATCTTAAAAGATTTTTAGCGAGCACCACACATATCCACATTGCTGCTTCTGTTTTATAACTTTGATCTTTATTGTGATGCCAAGAATAAGTCAGTGCCCTTATAGTACAGCTAGATACTTTTGTAAGTTGCCTACACTTTTAATCCTCCTAACATTTGTCTTGCAGTTAAATTAGTTGCATAAAATTTTATGCAGGAAAGGTATTCTTTTGACGTAATATTATACTTGTCTTTGCAGTAGTTTATCACAGTTAGTCACTTAAAAGTCAGAGCGTTAATGTATTTTATTTGTAGTTTTAATGCTGAGGGGCAATATTTCCAAAAACTTCCTAGAAAAGCTGGAAGTGGCATCAGTAAAAACAGATGTGTTCTGCAGGATACTTATAGATTAAAGATGGTATCCATTCCAGTGATATTGTCAAACTGGGCCACAGGTAATGCCAACTTTCTTAATTCTTGTAATAACACTAAATATTAACCTATGTAGTCTCCAGACATTCTGTTTTGCGGAAATATAAATGAATGTTTTCAGTAACAGATTACTAGGAAAACCTGTGTTAAATGCATAGTCTAGTAGTTCATTAATCTTTTGCTTCTAAATTTAAAACAAAATTGCATGACATGAAAATCAAGAATAGATATTTTAGTAGTTCAGGATTTTTTTTCTAATGCAATAAGAATTTTGCTTTTCCTGTATTAACTTTTTAAGTACAGGATAAATTAACTTGACTTTAGTAGCTGCAAAAATCACGTAATAGCATGTTCCTCCTGTGCTAATATTTAGAACCAGTTAAGCATTTTCATTAGAGTTTGGTATTGTATATTGATTTTTTTGGTAATATTTTCTTTTTTTTCTGGAGAGAATAAAACACTTTTGTTTTTAAAGCATTGAAGTCAGTTGAGATAGGCTTACTGATTTTTATCTAGAGTGAAAAGATTGCGTTCAGTTTCTGGGTTGCTGCTATTAATATACATTTAGGTTATGCAGGATTTTGTCTTAATATGATCAGTCTTTATTTATGTAAAGTAGAATTTTGACACCATTTTACTGATATACATTTAGCAAAAGCAGAATTCTGGATCTGTATTATTAAAATGCATAGAATAGCTATCATATTCTGGGCTTCTGCTGAAATATGCTTTTAATTGAAGCAGAATTATAGCTATATATTATCAATGTGAATCTAGTTAAAAGTACAGCATTGGCTGGAGTGCTTCATTGTTATACTAGGACAATGGGCTCAGTTTTGTGGGTTTGAATTTAGATGCCATCATGTACACGATAGATGCTCAGTGCAGGAAGTGATCAAGAGAAGACTTTATTCTGAAAGATGTGTGTTTCTAGCTGGTGTGACAAACAGTGGCAAACCTTGAGAAGAAAGGCAAGAGCCATATATTCATTCAGGTTTTTATTTGCGTTTTAGGCAGTTTGTACTCTGAAAAGGGGATATTATTACATGCCCCTATCCAACTTAATAGCACCTCAGTATAGCAAATAATTCTGGAGAGGAAGTCTTTTAACTTTCCTTTTAAAAAGAGGAAAAAAAAAGAGATACAAATAAGAGGAGAACAGTAACTTAAAATGCAAGCTCAGGTGATTAAAAAGACCTGCAGTTTTTACCTGTTTCCCCATCTATAGTGCAAAGGCCAGCCCCTGTGACTCTGTGTTACATTTCATGGGGTCTTGCAGAATGCTTAGCAGTGTTTCAGAAAAAAAGCAAAAATGTGATTAAATGGAATCCATACATTTACCATTTTTATGAGCCATATAGGGCTAAGTAGATGTTCAGTTCTTACTCATGAATGTCAGTATTCATGTACTTAAAGTATGCAACTAAATTATTAACATTGATTTTAAGAGAGTCAATTGAGACCTGAAGTATGTGTGCTAATATTTACATGATAAGAACCTTAGTTTCAGTGCTAATGACTTTTTAGTCGTCATACATATGTAAAGTGTGTGAAAAGCAAGTGAGAAGGGAATATCTCAAAGAGAGTATTTAAAAGAAGTGTAGAAAAATGTGAAATCATGTTCATATCAACTGCTTTACATGAGACAAGAACAGACAGATCTCCAATACCCTTGAAAGGTGGTGCATTTGGAATGGACAGAAACGTGTGTGGTTTTCACAGCGCAACACTGAACCAGTGTTTCTCACTGTCACAAGCTATTACTGCTTAGTCAAATTTTTTAAATCCTTCGCCAGCTGTTTCAGGTGGTTTAGGAAGACATATAGTTCTTCTTCCCAAAATCTTGGTATGCATAAAAAGTGGAGGTCTTTACAGGAATATTGCTTAGGAAGGAAGGGTATGTCAGGCAAGCGGCATTGTCTGTTAAAAGATAGTCATTAGAAGTTAACCAACTTTCTCTCTTGGCCAGAATTTTTTTAATACTCCTGAAGAAAGTTTGTTGAAACTTTGTCTGAAATTCCTATTGGAGCCTAGATATTGGAGAGTACTGGTAAGAAATGCTCTGGTGCTTCCATCATTCCTGGTTGGTTGTCATCATCTCTTCTATGCATTAGGTTCAGTTGAAGGTTTTCTAACTGGGCAAGATTACATTTAAAAAATTGTTGTATATTTGAAAAAAACAACCTTATACTCCCAAGTAAGTCAAGGATTTAAATTACTAGGGACATATTAGTACATAAATATAGATAGATGAGCAAACAGAAATAAAAGACAATTTTATAACATGTTTTTTAAGCACGTAAAAGAACTTTTGGATGCCAAAGTAGAGAACTGCTTCTCTGGAGGGAATAAAATTTAGCAATATAAGTCCAGTTGCTTTAACACAGCATAAATTCCAATACTGCAAGTAGTCTAAAATTATCATCATCAGCGAGTACACTAATGAAACCTTGTTTTTCTCGTAATTTCAAGCTGCAAAAACAAGTCTTTGGGGCATAATAAGATGATAGCATACGGTATCTGTTTTAATAAATGATGTTCAGATTGGAAATACTGTCTGATCTTAATATATTTTGAAATCTTTGTTGTTAAGCTTTTCTTTATTTAGTGAATATTACTGCCCATGGTGACCACAGATGCAGATAAAGCAGACCTGTGTTGATGGGTTTTTTTTAAAAAGAAAGAAATAAAAAATAAATTTTAAAAAAGGATTTCCTCTCTTGTACCACTCAGTGACTCAGTGTTGTCTGGCATAGGGTTATTTTGTTGACTGATTGCCACTGGATTTTTATTTATGCTTTTTAATTAACAATTACAGTTTAAATACCTCGTATAAATCTATGGTCTGTGAGGGGGGTGGTTGTTCAACTTTATTATGTTATTTTAGTATGCAGAAATATCACAGTATTAGATTTCACTAGACCCTGGTTTTATAGAGGTTCTCTTTACCTTTTTAGAAGGTCGAAAATGACTGCTTCATTTTGAGTTGGTCTTTGTTCTAGTTTCTACAGAAACTCTTCTTTCAAAACAAGGAGGTGCAAGTTTTTTCCTTATTTTTTTATAAAGCATTTTGCAGCTAAGGACTATTTAACTAATATGGTTTTATGGGTTATAATGAGGGCACTTCAAATCATGTTCTCCTTTAATTTCTATAATATTATTGCAACAATGAATAAAGTACTTAATTACCTTTCCGCTATGTCAGGGTCTTTTCTTTTTCTAAATATGCTATAGGAAATAAGCACAAAGGATTTGAATTGATCGCTCTTTATACTCCTCTGCTCATGTAATTGATTCCACCGTATTGAAACCTATTCTTTCTGTCTGTATACAGAAGATTTCTTTGCAATGGTCCAGGCCCAGCAGGTTGATTACACACTTGTTACCTGTAATTCAATACAGCAGCGCCCTGTTTACAAAGTCCAGATTTCCTGTGCTGTCAGTTAGGGCAATCAGCACAAAGACCAAGAGCTTTTGGAACTAAATAAACAATGAGAAAAACATTCAGGGCTGCCAGTAACCTTCACAGGTAATTTAACAGCCTTTGACTACAAGGCATCAGTTGCTGTAGATGTCTGCCGAGTATGAAATCTGACATTCTCCCTTGCCATGTTCTGCCAATAGGTCCGTGTGTAATCTCTCGCTGAGGTTCACTGCCGCTCCGCCGCGCTCAACCAAACCGCCTTTATTATGACGGACGCCCACACCTGCGTTCTGTCACCTACATGCCGTGTACTCTTCCAAAAGGACACAGCCAATTGTCTGGAATTTCAGAAAAAAAATATGAAATTACAGTCATTCCTTTGACCCTTCTTCTGGTCAGCATCCTGGCCAGCACGACCTTTTTGAACTCTGCTTAGAAATGTTTAAATATGAATAAAGAAACTGCTTGATCAATTCTGCATAAATTGTACAGAGGGCTCTCTGTTTTCTAGATGCCATCTTCAGCAGTCAAATCTCTTTGCAAGCAGATAAAATTAGTGTTATCTATACAAGTTTAAAAGTGCATCTGTTAAAAAAAATCAAGATAGCAACTATAATACTTGTAAGTTAGATATTTATTATTCATATAAACAACCCAAACTATCTGACAAATAAGCATTTTACTGGCTGCCTGCACTGTACTGAGCTCATGGAATCCTTTCTGCCCTCTTTTTTAATTATTCCCAATATATAAATCTGTAGACATCTTGCAAGCTGTTATGAAGAATCTATTTTTTCATAACCGTTGTACAAATATAAGAACAGAAATGATTTTAAAAATCTGGGAAAATCTATTATTTAACTATATTTTAACCAGAAACTGGTTCCCTGTTCTATTTTTACACTTTCACTGATGCTTTTCTGAGCGCCTTGTTGTGGTCAGTTTAATAGGAGGTAGCTGCAGGTATAGTGAAACAGACACTTCCCGTCGCTTGATTCACATATCTGCCCAGTAATTCCACCTCAGGGAACATGCTTGTGCAGCCACAGATATATGCCTATCCATGGCTGAAAACTAAATGTATAAATTTAGTATTAGTTTAGTTTTAATTGCTTGCTGTGTCTCATTTGGGAATTAACATACAGATTTAAATTATATAGACATGATTTGGGCATAGCATTGGAGAGGAAGGATTATTAAATGGGTTTTTTTATTTTTAATGATACTGTTTTGTGCAAAAGTAGATGCTGGAACACTAGCAGACCAGAAGCAGTTTACCAAAAGCATAAAGAATTCAAGTGAGAAATTTCAAATTCCTTTGGGGATTCCTAAATATTTGGTGGTGTTTCTGTGGTCCCAGGGGAGCAGAGAAAAGAATAATAATAGCACTATCTTCATTGTGCGTTAATGGGGTCAGGAATAACGCTGTGAGGATGATGATCTTACTAAGAACAAAGTATGGTAAAGATATAACTATTTTACAATGTGTGGGCACAGCAACAATTAAGGATTCTAGTGCAGAAAGCGCTAATGTGATTGTAATTGAAACAAGCAATTTGGCATAGCATGGTAACTTGTGGGAAGTGGTCATGTCCTGCGTGGGCTAGCTCATGGAAACTTATGGAGCGAACAATGACAACTCAGTATTTATGACACATTTCACGCTAGTGGATCCATTATATAGTCAAGATGGATTGCATGTAACTGTTTCAGCAACAGCAAAGTAATGTGCTGCCACAGGAAAGAGCTGAGGTGCTGTATGGCTCCCCACCAAGCTGTAGCTCAGTTAGACATTGAATAGTCACTACAGCTTGATTGTAATGTATTCTCTACTAGATTAAGTTCATCTTGGATAAACAGTGGAATACTTCTAATGGAAGTTATGGGCTGGGACTCTTATTTATTTATTTATTTTGCATACTGAAATAATCCATACTTGACAAAAACTAAGATAATGTTAACGCCCAGTCAAAAATCTGACCTGCGAGGGTGGCTACATTATTGTTACACTCTGAAATTAGCCATACGTAAGTGAGAAATAAACTCCCTCTGTGCTTAGCTGTTTCACTTGCAGTCCCTGTGCTACCTTCTGCATTTCTTACAACAGTTGAACTAATATGAAGTATCTAAATGCACCTGTAGCCAAGAGGACGTTTTAACATAGTTTGTCACAGACTCCTATGCGACCTGATCATTGTGAACCTGCTTCTGCAGGATTGGACTAGGTGATCTCTAAAGGTCCCTTCCAACCCCTACCATTCTATGATTCTATGATCCTATGATTCTCAGAAGATGATGAGAGGATTGGAGCACCACTCCTGTGAAGACAGGCTGAGAAGATTGTGGTTGTTCAGCTTAGAGAAGGGCACCGAGGAGACCTTATAGCAACCTTACAGTACCTAAAGGGACTGACAAGAAAGTCAGAGAGGGACTTCTTATAAAAACAGGTACGCATAAGAAAAGGGGCAATGGCTTGAAACTGAAAGAGGGTAGATGCAGATTAGGTATTACTGGCTGATTCCCCATTCAGTGAGATCTCGACCAGCTTGAGAGTTGGGCAGAGAGGAACCTCATGAGGTTCAACAAGGACAAATGCAGAGTCCTGCATCTGGGAAGGAACAACCCCATGCACAACACAATGGAAGTTCCATTTAAACATAAGAAAAAACTATTTCACTTTGAGGGGGGCGAAGCAGTGGCACAGGCTGCCCAAGGAGGGTGTGGAATCTCCTTTCTTTGGAGGTCTTCAAGACCTGCCTGGAAGCGTTCCTATGTGACCTGATCTAGGTGGACCTGCTTCTGCAGGGGGGTTGATCTAGATGATTTATGGAGATCCCTTCGAACCTCTAACATTCTGTGATTCTATGATTACAAAGAAATTCTTCACAGTGAGAGTAGGGAGGCATTGGAGAAGGTTGTCCACAGAGGTTGTTAATGTTTCATCTTTGGAGATGTTCAAGGCCAGGTTGAATGGTGCTTTGAGCAACCTGATCTAGTGGAAAGTGTTTCTGCCCATGGAAGGGATGTTGGACTAGAAGTTCTTAAAGTTCCCTTCCAATCCAATGCATTCTTTGAGTTTATGAACTTTGAATATGCATCTGCTTCACAACTTCTCTTTCCATTGAAGTTCTAAGTTGACAAAATTTTAGCCTAGTTAGGTCCTTTTAGAGTTACATTTTACACACATTTTATGTATTTTGTGAATTTTATTAATTCATATTAAATTTATTGATTCATATTATAGTTAGAATTTTATATTTAAAAAATATTTATTGTGTTGGGTTTTGTCCCTTATTCTGATGTAGAAGTCTTCCAGCAGACAGTAATTCATAATCTTCAGAAGCAGCTATGTTCAATTTCCAAAAGTGAAAAGGAGCTCATTAAATGAAAAAAAAAAAAAAATCTGCCACCACTTGAATTAAAAATAAAACTTTTTTTAAAAGAGTTTTCCATTGGAAACTGCAGCTACTCCTGCATTTACCTAACTTTTGAACTCAATGGAAAGCCCTAGCTGCCACTTGTCTCAGTAGTGTCCATGAAGGATGCTCAGATATATGACAACATTTGCACATTGTTGCTTTCCACAGTCTGTTGTTAGATTTGGTTCCAGTTTTCATTGTTAACTGCTTCTCCAGTACATCTCATTTGGCTGATTATGATCACTAATATAACAGCCAAGAGTGATCAGGAAAGGGAGATAAAATGCCTCTGAATCTTGAACTTCTGCTGCTGGTTTCCCATTCTCTAAATACTGTGAGAGAATCTGAAAGCAAATCTCACATGGTCTGCATCTGTGTATTAAGGAACTTGGGATAAAACTGTACTCTATTAGATTTTTCCTGGAAAAAAAAATAGTTAGCAGTTATTAGCTGCAGAATGAACTAGTTTCCTTCTATTTGAATGAATTGCTTCATAGTTCTTCACTTCAGGACAGATTTAATACTACTGTTGATATTTTGTTATCTCTGGATTGTAATGTATTTGTGTTACAGTATAATTGCATATTACATTTCTTCGTTTAACTTTTGATTCTCAAATTCATCTACCCACATCAGAGGGGAAAAGAGACTGAAGATATTTTAACTGTGTTCTAATCATTCTTGACTCTTAATTTTTCAACAACATATTAAACATGGGGTTTTGTCTCTCAACAGTATATCAATTGAATGGGATCAGGCCATAGTTCAAAATAGGATTCTTGCAAATCAATTTGATATATTTTTTAAATCCAAAAGAGCATTAAGACTGACAAAGTAGTTTTTCCTTACATGTCAGCAGGAGTTTGTTTGGTTGGTTTTGATTGAATTTGTTATCATGGGTTACTAAGCAAGGTAACTTAGGGTAGTAAGACACACCACAACCAGGGTTTCCGTAATGCAAACAGGCATTAATTGATAAATTCCTGCTCCAAAGCAAAGTCATTAATAAGCATAAAGTGACACGAGTAACAGAGTGAGAGTGTTACATAACTTCAGAGATGGTTTAGCAAATTCTAAGGTACTATTAATTGTAATATCCTTTACTGGGATTGTAGTAAAAATCAATATACTTACCTGAAGATAAAAATGACATTTTTGACAAGCAGGCAAGAAAATCTAAAAGGAATGGAGAGAAGGTAGGGAAGAAGGCAGGAGAACGCCAGGGATCAAAAAGCTGTACTTTAAAAAATCTATTTGTAGGTTTCCTTTGCTATCCATAGGATCTTGTCTTTTTTATTTTGTCTTTCACATACACAGTCTCTCTCATTCTTTTTTTGCACCCCTGTCATTTTCTTTATATTTTAATTAATTTTATCAATTGTATTAAGAATTCTAGAGTCAAAAGAATCATATGTGACCCATAGTATCTCTGACAGTTTTTATGATGACGAAATACAACCAGAATTTTATCAGAATGTCATAGCAGAACTATCACCACATCTAGCTCTACTTATGCTCTGGAAAATTCAGAATGCCTTTTTGGAGGGAGAGGACATTGTTTGGTTTTGTTTTAACTGATTTGTTTGGTTTTGGTGGTGGTGTTTAGTTTTGTTTTATGAATTGCACAAATGGGAAAATCTCTTATAAACAACAGCTTTTCTGAGTTTGGCATTTGTATTTTCTTGAACATTGAGCTGCTGCTTGCCCAGAGCATTCAGTCACAGACCCAACGATCTACAGTCTGTCTGATTCTGTTCCCAGCATAACCATCTCTCACGTTTAATTGTGACTTGCATAGTAATTAATATCTAACTTAAGTCCCAACACCAGAATTAAGGTGATTATATGAGAAACTGCTATTACTTTTCCTTTGTTTTTAAATGAAAATATTCAGTAATCATTATAATGGAAACATTCTTGTTGTGGCCCTAAGACTTATTAGCTTGGACACAAGATTTCCTGACTTCATGTCCAAATTTCTCAGTGGTTACCAAGTAGTGAGGTGTGAGTGACTACCTTGCAGGTAAAGCATGGCACCAGGCCCAAAGGAATAATCCTTATTATTTCCATGCAGGAAGGCTTAGGCACTTTGCTCTTCCCCATGCTGATAAGATCCTGGATGGAAGGAGTCAGCTGTGTTGGTTGGCGCTTGGCATTATGGTGACAGTAGCAAAGCAGTAAAAAGGCAGTAGCAAAGTCTCTGGTAGTAGAAGAGAGAAGGAAGTAAGAAAGATCAGTTCTGACTTTAAAGAACTGTAGCATGTACTCCCTTGTACAAGGAGTGTGTGACCTGCAGAGCATTACCTGGTTCTTCCTGAGAGGTCCTGCTAGGGGAAGAAATTTTCCTGCTGCACAGAAGGAAGGAGGGAGAAGGTATGTATTTTTACAGAGGTTGCTTTGTTGACTCACTCTTTCTGCTATCTTTTATGCATAAAATAAATATTGTTTTAATAAGGTGTATATTCCCTTTTTTGTCCTGGAAATAGCGTATTGGTAACCGTGCTGTTGATGGCTGCCTGCCTGCCTGTCATTTCTCCCTCCCTCAGCCAAAAATAACTTTGCCACCTCCTGTCATTTTCAAATTGATTTTACAGGAATATGCCATTAATAACTGTGCCAAATAAAAAATCTGTGGTTTGGATGTTACTTGTAGGCATGACAGAAGTCCCACTGAGGAGTGTGTTCAGGATGCAACTATTTACTAACGAGGCTGTTCATTCTGCTGCTTTTGAAACTGCTCTTTGTAGAAAACATAGCACACTTTGTTAACCCTCACAAGTTTATTTCTTTACTGCACCAGTAGTAGACCTCAACCATGTGAGATCTTCTAGGATTATAGGGAAAAAAGTTTAATGAATCTATTAATGTCTTAATGTGAGATGAATGTGTCCAGCAGGTTGAGGGAGGTTCTTCTTCCCCTCTGCCCTGATGAGACCTCATCTGGAGTCCTGTGTCCAGTTCTGGCCTCCCCAGCTCAAAAGGGACAGAGAACTTCTGGAGAGAGTCCAGTGCAGGGCCACCAAGATGATCAGGGGACTGAAGCATTTTTCATATGAAGAAAGGCTCTGGTACCTGGGGCTGTTCAGCCTGGAGAAGAGGAGACTGAGAAGGAACCCTATTAATACTTAAAAGTATTTAAAAGGTACATATCAAAAGAATGGGGCAGCACTTTTTTTCTGTAGTGTCTAGTGATAGGGCAAGGGATAATGGACATAAACTGGAACACAAAAAGTTCCACTTATGGAAAACCAATTTTATTGTCTGAAATTTATTTTAATATGGAAGTTATTTAAATGTTCTCTGTGTGTGTGCCTTGTCCTGGAATGTGGACTTTATAAAAGTTCCTTGAAAGCAAAACATTGCAGTTAGATTTTTTAAGATAATCTTTTTGATGTAGGTTTAGTATCACTGTCACAGCATCTAAGGCTTCCTTGGAAAAAGTGACATAGTTAACAGTTTTATAAAGGGTTTGCATCATAGAGACTTTTATGATGGTTTTGAACATACTACAGGAAAAAAAAATGCAGCAGTAAAACAGATCCAAATGACAAGTTGAAGCCCATCATTTTATTTATTTAAATAAATTTAGTACTCGTGAAAAGTGCCAGATTGACAGCAACAGAGACTGAATACCTCTGTTCCACAGATCAAGTACAGAATAAGTCGTGCAGGGTTCTCGTGTGGCGCTGCTAATGTCTTAACCTTGATCTGCAGCTGTCACCTGTAGACATGAGTAGTTCAATTTCCATCCCCATTCACTCCTTAGACTAAAACTGCCAACAACAGTGGCAAATGCAGTTATATTATACTGGAAAGTAATTGGACAGAACTGCCTGGTATTAAATGAACAACTCATAACAAGTGACCTGGTCGAGATTGAAGACATTGTGTGGTGTATGTGGGAAGGTTTCCACATTCCTTTGCCAAAGTACCAAAGGGATTTGTCATCTGGACATGGTATTTCTCATTGCTCCCTGAACTTTTACACTCTCTCCACATAGAGTTATATTTCAGTTACGCCTTTAGCAACTATTCAGAGGATCAACCCCTCATTTATTCTTTTTAATTCAAAGAAATTTCAAAAAGGACCCCTCTAGACCGTATTTGAAGATTTATCCTCAGAAGGGTTTGTTGAGGTTTACCTCATGCTTCCCATAACTCTTTACCAGTGAGTCTGATCAGGAGTAAGTTATACTGCACTTGGAAGAAGAGATTGGACAAATTGGCTAGGCTTGGGTGCACCAGACTTTGGTTTGGCAGTAGCACGTCTCACTTTTCTTGACGTCCATCTTGTAGCAACTATAGAAATCAGTCACAGGTAACCATTTATGTTTGTACACTGTGATTGTGTGGCAGTTTGAGCCTGGCTGGATGCCAGGTGCCCACCACACCGCTTTATCCCCCACCTCCTCAGCAAGCCAGGGAAGGGGAGAAAATAAGATGGGAGTCTTGTGGGTTGAGATAAAAGCAGTTTAATAAATAAGCAGCAAAGCCGCGTGCGGGAAGCAAAGCAAAAGCAGATAAAGCTGTTACTCTCTACTTCCCATCAGCAGCGATGTCCGGCCACCTCCCGAGAAGCAGGGCTTCAGTACGCGTAGCGGTTGCTTTTGGAAGGCCAGAAATGAATCTTGCCTCCCCTTCCTGCTCCTCTCCCCCAGTTTATATTACTGAGCTGACATCATATGGTATGGAATATCTCCTTGGTCAGCCTGGGTCAGCTGTCCTGGCCATAGTCCCTCCCAAGATCATGCCCACTCACAGCTATTGGTGAAGGTGGGGGAAGGAATGCTGGAGGGACAGCCCTGATGCTGTGCAAGCGGTAGTCATAATATTGATATCAACAGTAAGCACAGGACTGCAAGAGCTGCTGTGGAAAATCACTACCGTCCCAGACCCACTACAGATTGGAATTGCTGTGTGCTTAAAGCAATCAACCCAAATTATTTCTTTGCAAAGCTCAAGTATAATTACTGTCCTGATACTCAAATTCCCCATATTGAGTAGGGACTACTAAATATAACAAGAGTATCAGTGTAATATTATTTCTTTGCTAAACAGAATTAAGATGTTCTTAAGGAAAATAATGCAGAGATGTGGCACTTTGTCACAGGGGTTTGTTACAAGTCAGAATTTTGATCTTATGGTGAAAGGCTGAGGGAGCTGGGGCTCTTTAGCTTGGAGGAGACCGAGAGGTGACCTCATTAATGTTTATAAATATGTAAAGGACAGATGTCAGGAGGATGGACCCAGGCTCTTCTCAATAATGGCCAATGATAGGACAAGGGGCAATGGGTATAAGCTGGAACATAAGAGGTTCTAAAGAAATATAAGGAAGAATTTCTAAACTGTGAGGGTGATGGAGCACTGGAGCAGGCTGCCTAGATGGGTTGTGGAGTCTCCTTCTCTGGAGACGTTCAAAACTCAACTGGACGAATTCCTGTGTGACCTGCTCTAGGTGGTCCTGCTCTTACAGGGAGGTTGGTTTAGATGATCTCTTAAGGTCCCTTCCAGCCCATGAGATTCTGAGATTCTGTGAAATAACATATGAAATATTTTGTATAGTTTTCCGTTTTTATTCTAGGTGCATTTTTTAAAGTATATTGTTTAACATAGTTTTATTATGTTTTTCCCTTAAAATTACATTATTAGATCTAGTACTACTAATTAGATGTAGTAGTTCAAAGTGTAAACTCTAAACTGTAAATAGGAAAACTGTTCTTCTGTACTTGCAGATGGGCAACAGAACCGAAGTACTGTGTTACTTATACATTTGATTGGAATGATAAAAATTCTTACTGTCTGAGAAAAAGTAAATTTGAGTTCACCTTAGTGTCTGATGCTTTTTTTGTTGTTTGTATGGTCAAGTTAGTGCAACTGGAATGATAGAACTAGTGTGACACTAGTTTACAGAAAGGTATGTGTATTTTTGTAATCAAAAGGGAGTAGCAATGTAATAGCAGTGGTATATTCCTCTGTTGTGTTGTCCAGATGACACAGGTCTTACAGATGTGTTTGCTACTTGCCTAATACCATCAGGTTTTAGGTCTTGGCTCACTATTGAGAAGTGATATATCTTACTTAGCACACGTATATTAATTAACAAGTAGCTTTTTACTGGAGTTGAACTTTTCATTGCATAGCTGTTTTTGTGGGAAAGTTACCTGTGCTTTATGAGTTCTACTCTGCTGTAAATTTCCTTAAGAGAGTAATAATACATATCTTTAAGTGAGTGAAATCAAATGGGTTGGCAATAAACTCAGAACAGAGCTTTCCAACAGTAGCAGCCCAGCTTCAGAAGTTCTGTAATCTTAAAAATTTTTGCTTCTAAAAGCACTATTGTGAACACTTTTTTAACAAAAAAAAAAGTTAATTCTTCCAAGTAAGTAAAAAAATTTAATAATTTTGGTAAATGATCATGTGGTAATTATTAAACTAATATGTAATTAGCATTTTCTAATGACAATCATAATCTTGACAAATGCTTTCATTCATTTTGTTCTTATCATTAAAGGCTTTAAAAGCACAGATTTTTGTTAACTGAGTCCCTTGGCTATTCATCAGTGATGTTCAACCTAATACTCCAGTGGCCAGTAATCAGAGAGTTGCCTATTAAGTGAGGGAAATTTTATCATTGTCTTTGTGAACATCACCTTTATTTCTTCTCTAACACAGCAGGTAGATAGAACTGTAAGAGCATCCAACTGATACATATTCATGCATTTTCTAAAATGGTGTACTATACCAATTTTTTTATGTTTTACATGATAAAATTGAAACAAATACTTTGCCAATAGTATGATCTCCGAGGTTGCTCAGGTACAGTATCTTTTTAAAAAGTTAAAGCAGAAGGAGATTTCAGTCTTCTCAATATTTGTTTTCTTTGGTTTAATTTTCTTTGGAGAATATTGTAGGTTTTTCCCTAGTAAAAGGTGTATTGTCTTTTTTCAGAAGCAACACACTTGCTCTTACGAATTCGTCTGCATAGCCATTGCCTGTGATATATTATCTATGTGCTTGATTCTATAAATTAGTACTTAATTTGCATCAATAATACTGAACATGATGTAGCTAAATGTTCTACTATTTGCAGGCAACACATCCTCCAGTTAGTGCTGGTATTCAAATCCCTTAATTTATCCCACTGCTCATCCCAAATCATTTCCCGTAGCTACTCCTTGTATTGTTGACTTCCACCGTGGCAGAAGTACTCACCTTTAGCTTTCTGCAGCAACTCGGTGACTGCTCAGGTCTCTGTCCTCACTTTGCAGAATTCATGGCCCCTCTGCAGCCTAACTCCTTTTTCAAGCATGTTTGTCTTGCAGAGCTTCCATTTCAGTTTATTTCTGTTTAATTTGCAGTTAGATTGGTGTTATTTCTATTTACAGAACGTGAAAGATAAAACAAGAATGCAAAAAGTATAGCAGTGTAATAGGTAGTCACCACAATATTTCTGTGTTTGTTTGGCATTTTGAGTTTATACAGAGCCAAACTGACTTCAAAAATAAAGGACAGATGATCAAAAATGTGAATAAGGACAGTGTGTTCCTCTGCTTTATTTAGCATTGAGCACATTAATGGATGCTCAATAAATGGTAATGATTTTAGAGACATGATTGATGTTTCCTGGATCAAAACATAAGAGATTTTGCTTAAGGACAGCCCAGCTGGCAGAGTATTCCTCTTTTAAAACTGTTTGTGATCAAAATATGTCAGAGCCGTATCTATAAAATATAGTAGGAAAGACTTTTTTTTCAGTGGATTGGTTAATTTATTTTAACAGTAAACTATCAACTGTATCTTCGATTATTCGTCCTTCCTGTCACACCATGTTCCTATCAGTGAGTTAGAGTGCTGCTCTTTTCTCAGCTATCCAGATTTTGTTTCTTTTGTTGTAAACATACTGCTCCCAGAAAAGGGCTGAAGATTTTTGGCATGAGACCATATACAAGGTACTGAAAAGAGAGAACTACATATTTGTTTGTGTACAAAATTCTACCACATGCATGCTTTGGACAGTACTGAGGGAGAAAAAACTACAGTCCATCTTCTAAGTAAGCCATCTGTGTAACTCATCTAATGTTATCCTCCCTAGTCAGAATACACCTCAGTATGACTGGTATAACAAAAAAGGCAAAGATCAGAAAATGAATACGTCTCTTACTTTGTCATTTCAAATGATTGTTTCACTTGAAGAAGCAGTGTTTTTGACTTTTGAGTTAAGAGGACACAGCTTCCAAACTAATGGCTCCTTAGCACAGCCAGTTAAAGCCATCCTTGATATTTCCATGGTTAAAGAAATAAATGTGAATTAAGAAAGAAAGTTGGCAAGTTTAACTTTTTCTCTCTCCTCTGTTCTGAGCCCACCTCTTTTTCCTCCCCTTCTCTCTTCCCCCAGCTCTTTTTTTACCCTTAAGGAAAATAAATCAATTATAGTCTCCTTTCTGACCTTTCAGTTTGTCATGTATGTTTTTCTTTGGATTTTTAATGCTTTTTGGATGCCCTCAAGAGGAAAGTAAAATTTCTTAAGGAAAAACTCACATAGTTGATTCAATTAAAAACAAAAGGGAATTAATTTCAAGTGTAGGTAGCATATTTAACAGGTATAAACATTTCATAGAATTTTTCATTTGGAAACCTTTTATTTCCAAATTTGTATTAAAATGTGGGGTTTTTTTAAAGTAAAACGTGAAAATATGTGTTGTTAAGTCTCAGAAGTCTGAGTCTCTCCATGGAACAAATACTGTAAATATCCAGAGCAGACATTTCTTACCGTATGGATGTGTAGTAACAGTAAACCTTTAACTAAGCTTATTGACAAAATAGATTCCAACACCTGCAAAAGAGTGGCTTGATTGTGTCTGAATGCATTTAGACAGTTTTAATTCCTGCATTAATTATACCATATACTATCGTGCTACAATGAAGAAGCCATTAAGTCTGTGTCAAAGGGAATTTGTGTATCAAGGAGTAGATTGTGGTATATAGTCACAGCTGCAAGTCTGGATTGTATGGAGAGGTCATCTGCCCAAAACAGAGTTCTCCTACACCCTCTGGTTACAGTGAAGGCAACAGAATGTTGTTACTGCCAGATCCACATTGCTGCATATCTGGTCTTTTTTAATCTGAGTGGTAATTTCAGATCTCTGTTACTTGCATTTAAAGTCAGTGAATTTACCTACTTCTCCCAGAATGGGGAAAAAAAACAAAACAAACCCTGTTCTTAAGCATTTGAGTTTAGCAGCTTGGGACATTAAACCCTCAAATGTCTGAGCTAATAACGGCTTATGAAAAGATTGCAATGATTGGTAGCACTGTAGTGTTGGTAACTATTTCAAGAAGAATGACTATTCTTAACTGCGAGAACTATTGCCCCTTTCTCTGTCCATTCTGTGTAATGGTGCCTGTGAAGGTAGAGCCAGGACTTTGCTTACTCCCTATTTATTCCCATCTGCTTTTCTAGAAGTTCAATTGAGGTTCTGACCTTTTAATGACTACTCAGTGAGAGAAAACTTGTTTACCCTGTCAAAATGCCAGTGCCCCCCATAAAGAGATTTTGTTCTTAATGACAACTATAATAAAACTGAAATTTGATTGTGTGTTGCTTTTTATGAGAGGTGGACATTTGAAAAAAAAGACATCGTTTCTCAGAGACTCGTGGTCTTTGAGAGACAGAGCCTCATGCCAACAACATGCAAAACAAGTGACTGGACCTAAGGCCTGAATACATTTACTGCAAAGAAATCGGGAAAGAATCCTCAGTGTCCGTAAAGCATGTTTTGATCTGTATTTCTGAAGCTGTACTGTTCATTGTTGCTTTCTTTCGTTCCGCTTCTGCCTCCTTTTCCCAGACAAGACCGTTTGCTTTATCCTGTCTGTTTGGTGAATCTCTGTAAAAAGCGATTGCATAGCACATAAGTTTATGTACCCTGTAAAAATTTCTCACAAATATTGCTCTGCCATTACTTGGTAGAAGTACAGACTTCTGCTGCCATGGTGCTCTTGACTGAAGGCATAAGTGGTATATAGGCCCCTGGACAATTCCTTTGTGCTGGAGTAAATTTTTCTTAAATTTTTTACTTGAAACAAGGATAGTCTTGTTTGCATGTGGTGGCCTTGGCATTTCAGCCATTTTAAGCTTTTTATTATTATTGTTGTTGTTGTTGTTGTTGTTGTTATAGCAGTTGTCTAAACTTTCAATCACATAGTACAATCTATCTGGAAATTTTAATTCTGTTGAGGGCAGAGGTGGGAAGAAGGAGGTGGCAAATTGAAGGTTTCAGTATTTTCAACTTTTCAAGTCTTCTAAGTGTTCCAGAGTCCTCCACTGCAATCGCGTTACTGGAAAGTATAAGTGGTCTCAAAAATACATAACTCAAAACCGGTGTTAAGTCAGTTTGATATTTGTAGACCATGGATTTAATTTTAAATCACTCCAAAGCTGAGCATGCCATTTTAACCCACAATGTGTTCGCGTTAGCTTTAAGACATTTGACTGCAGTGACACTAGCAGGTGCCACTTAAATATTGTAAAAAAATATTCTTTGACTGGTGCTCCATTAAACTAGGCTATTTAATATGAGCACTGAATATTACACCAAAGCCAGCTTTTGAGGAATTTCAAGCTTGTGTCCAGGGAAACAGAATGGAAAGCATTGACTGTTAAATAACATACAAATTAACTATCCACAAGTTTAACTCAAGGAATAGATTAATAAATCTGTCAGAAATATCTATCCTCCTAAAAATATATTGTAATCTTAAGATGTTACTGTAGCTGAGTAAAGACTTGGTGATATCAGCATAAATGATTTTATCTAGTATTTTTCTTTTCAAGATAAATCCAAAGGTGTTAAGATCACATTGGTTTTATGGTCATATTTGATATATGATAATATCATCTATGTCTGTAGAATTTATGATATTAATATGAGGAGAATGGTGGGATTATTATTATGGGTCACACAGTATTACGGATCCCAATAATAGTACACCTAAAAAAAGAAAAACTGTCAGCTGTAGTGTAGTGTCAGCGCCCATCTTTTCAAGCTGTTGCAGTTCACATTAGGAGGAAGGCCATTTTAGCTAGGAGCATAACAATCTCATTGTATTAATCATTTTCTGTGTTTAAGCAATATGAGGAAGTCTGCTTTCAATGATGGAATTAAAATCCTTGAAGGGAACAGTCTGTGAAATAAACTCTGAAGGGACAGTGAGACTGTCTCTCCCCTACTCCCCATGGCCTAATTAAACGGTGAAAAAGCCACTATAAAAGAAATTAAATGTAAAAAGACAGATTGGCAACAGGAAGGGTGTGGCAGACGCTGGTGTGCATGTGGCGCTTCATTTGCAAGTGACATGAAGAGCAGCGATGCTGAGAAGCGAAACAGGGACTAGATGGGGGCAGGGGGCGGGAAATATTTTCACTTTTGGCAATGACGAGATTCTCTGCGCTTTTCTAGTGTTTTCCTTTTGCATTCTGCAGTAATATAATACCAAGAAAAAGGAAGGCATATATCTCCAGATGTGCTACCTGACTGATAATATTTCATTAATACAAAGTATATGAAGAAACAATTTCTAATCAAGATTTTAAAGGTGCTCATACACGCCTATCCGCATTCTCTTGTACAAAATATTAGTGTTGAACCCAGGCCTGTGCTGAGTAATTCTTTAAACATACAAACTATTTTACTGTTCAAGTGAGGGAGCCCTGGCACAGGCTGCCCAGAGAGGATGTGGAGTCTCCTTCTCTGGAGGTTTTCAAAAACCACCTGGACACATTCCTGTGTGACCTGATCTAGGTGGACCTGCTTGAGCAGGGGGATTGGACTAGATGATCTCTAAAGGTCTCTTCCAATCCCTACCATTCTGTGATTCTGTGATTCTATGATTCTGTGATTTTGTACTGATAAGATCTTTAATGCCAAAAAATAATTCAGCTGTTGATTAGAATTTTGAAAATGAGAGAGGTTCAAGTTCTGTGAACTGCTGAACTCATAAATGGCAAATAATTGGCTTTACTTGGGTAATAACCCATGGTTATTCCTGAGTATGACTGGTACCGTACAACGTGACTGTAAGAGTGCAAAATATGCAAGAATTACAATTATTTTGGAGTTAGGGAATGACTGTAGGAAAAATGCCAAGACTCTAATATCTGATGCACTGTACTGTTCTCCATCTTCACACCTTTATTGTTTGGTGCGGTTTGTGTTTGTGCATAGTTTGTGTTTACACTAACCTACTGTTTGTGTTGAAACTATTAATGAAACAGTATCGATGGAAGTCAGTGTCCAAGGTGCTCCTGGTTTTCAGTTAGAGTTCCTTCTTACAATTAAGAGCAAAACAGTGCACTCCTTTGGTGGGGTTTTGGCTCCATTGTTTTAGTTCAATAGTCAACCCAATATGTTCTTCGCATAAAAGAGTACTTTATATCCAACAGACTATACATAAATCCAGTTGCAAGCAGTGTGCCTTACTGTCTAAGCCAAGAATGATACTGCAAACCTTTTTTTGTTGTTGTTGTTTTTTCTTCCTGAGCACTAATATGTTCAAATCTTTTAACCGTATAAAGTGCCCTCTTGGCCCTTGGAGGCACTTGTCTGGGAGTGCAGCATGATGATGAGCCATAGCTCTGTGGAACACTGCAAAGATTAACTATTAATCATTAAGGAAAGTTTCTAGTCAAAATTAACTAAGAAGCACAGGAAAAAAAAAATCCCATGCTACAGAAAACCACTGGCTTGGTCAGTAAGCCCAGGCACTGAGTTCTCAAGTTTGCAGTCAACTATTGGCCCCACAGCACCTCCAGCCACCTCTCTCAGTTGTAGGAGCTTTCTGAAGGAACCTCAAGTTGGCCAGGGGAAACATCCATAGAAGCAGTCTGATGATTGACTTTACCTCCTCAATTTATGCGTTGTTGCTTCAGTAAAAATGCTAAAACTGATTCCAAGTAGGTGCTGTGCCTTCAGATGTCTTGTTTTACACAGCACAGACCCCAGAGCCATTGGCCATTGAGCCATGAGGGGAACGAGCAAGAGGTTTCTATGTCACTTCATCCTCTCCATGAGTCCTTGGAAGGGAGCCACATTGCTTTATAACTCCACTATATACCAAGCATGGAGAGCGCTTCATCCTATCTTATGCAAATATCAAATCGCAAACAACAGAGAAATTGGCGAAAACTCCCTGACTCTTCTCTCTAGGCCAGACAAATTACCTAGGCTTACTGAGAAAACAGGACACATTTTTTGAGGTGTAGTATAGTGAAAAAGTTCCCGTTATGTGCTTTTTGTCATTTGAATTTATGTCTCAAAGACAAGTCTTCCCGGAGACTTGCCTACAACATTTAGCCTTGCACTACCTTGAGTAGCATTTGTCTTTCAGACAAACTCCAGCCAGTTAGGATTGAGCACCACCTCACAGAATGGACCTCACAGGTTTAATTCTTAAGGCAGTAAATGTTACCGAAAAAATACCAGAGGGGTAGGAATTATTTCCTGTAGGTTTTTTTTAAAAGAGGAAAAAATTATTAGATATTTCATAACATGTCAGAGCCATAATATGTTCACTATTGTTCTGAAAGGCTACTATTGCCTTTCACGGTTATTGTATGCTGGTTTTTATGTTATCGAATAAATGCTATTGGACAGAATTTTGATGATGATGTGCAGTTAAATACTAGGATTTGGGGAATGAATTCACGCTGCTTGGTGGTAAAAAATGTAGGGAAAATGTGTGAGGGAAAAAGACCGTTGCTTCCTTATGGCTAGTACTGTATATGTCTGTATGCTTGTCGCATTATTATCTATCACATGACATGAGTTTTTGTTTTAGAAAATATAGTTGTGTTTTTATGCACATGCATTGCACTGTGTTATGTTCATGAGTTTCATACATCCTGAAAAATAGGCGTATTTTGTATGTATTATGCTTTTCTGTGCTTTGTTATTGCCAGAAGCTTGAAATCAATACTGCTTTTTCTTTCTGATAATTAAAAGGATGCTTTATCTTTATATGGATCTTTAATTTTAATAAGCTAATAATTCTGATTTTAGCTACTATTATCTTAATAGCTAAGCCTTCTTAAACATTTTTATCATAATCCCTTTGGATAGTTTTGCCATTTTTCCAGCATACATGAATCCTTGCTCTATAGTGACGTCTGCTGGAAATGGTAAACTGAAATGTTCAAGGGCATATTTAAGCTTTTTCAACTGAGAGTTGCTTCATCCTTTTATGTATGTGAATCTTCCCATTCCCTAAAAAGGTATTGTTTCTGCACTAGATTTGATAGAATTAGGGCTTTATGGAGTGACAAAAGCATATTTTTTTGTTATGTAATTCATAACACTTGTTCTGTGTTTGTCATAAAAGTTGATAATTAGAAGTCATCAAGTTCTGAGAAATAAGTGTTTATACCTTCTATCAGATCCATAGTGAGATGTTCAGATTGAGATTTTGAGCACTGCTTACTGACAATCCTGTTACTAATATTTAAATAATTATAGAGGAGTCAATGAAAGAAATTTAGCCTCTTAATCTGACATGTAGAATTAGGTTATATTTTCTTCCCATCTTAAAAAAACCTGTCTAACACTCAAAATGGACACTAGACATTTTACATTAGAAGCAGAAAAGGAAAGTAATGAACTCATTTTTTAATGAATTCAAAAAGCAATCTGATTTGAGTTCTTACAATGCAGAGCAAATAAAATAAAACTATTGTACTTTATTTACTAACCAATGAATTGAATTGTCCGCCTTTTATTACAGATATAAAGCAAAGACTATGAAGAGGCAATCATTTTTGTGGCTATCAGACTTTCAGTAACATATCTCTTGTGGTTTAAATAACAGATAGTTTAAGTGTTTTTCCATTACCTTCGTGTAAATGAAAAATGCATAAAATATTTTAACAAGGCAAAGTAATCCAAGGAGATTGTTATTTTGTGTTACAAATTAGGTTATTTCTGTCATAAAATTAAAGGAAAAAAATCAACGCAAGGACATTTCAACTTAATATCATTTACCAGAAGGAACATGTAACAGATTTAATGAGCTAGCAGGTCACCTGAATCCAGCTGTTTCCGACCAGCTTTATGAAACGGAGAATGCAGCTAACGGTAGGAGGTAAGCATTATTACAAGCTCTCAAGGAGTTACAAAATCGATTTCTGCTTGAATGAATTAATTTAGATTATCAATTTATAACCAGCTACACGAATCCCATCAACTCAACAATTCAGTGAATGATCAGGCTCAGCCTTTGCAAGAGCTTAACAATTAGAGAGCTCTATCGTTATCTCCTGTCCTACCGTGTTGCTAACAAAGTTTCTTAGTTTGACAGAAAGAGAAGGAAAATGTTTGCTTAAGGACATTGCAGGAATGAAACACATCTTGGATGAAGGAAAAGAGCTGCTACCGTAAAGCAATTGCATTCTTGTGTCTTGCTTTCCTGGGAGTTCCTCCAAAGGTGAATGATACGTGGTGATTTACTTTTTACTAGCAAAAGAACATGACCAATGCAGGGAAGAGACCTAACCATCTCTTGTCAATCATATACTTCTAAAGAAAATAATGATAGGAGGTGAAAACCAATGCTTAAAACTAACATGTACTCTAAAAGTTCTTACTTCCAGTGCTATTAAAAATATCTTGCTTTTTTGCTGAAATATAGCAAGGTAGTTCTTCCTCTTCTTCTGCAGTCATTTAAGTCTGTGCAAAGAGAATGCAAATTGCTGCTAGTCAGAATGTTACTGTTTTACATTTACTTTGCACAAGTGTTAAATGGCTACTCAGGATGCAAGTCATTGGCAATTCAAGCTGTTCATGTTTTAATCTTTGACTTACCTCCTTCCTCTAATATTGCAAAATGGTTATGACTAAAAGGACATTTGCTGTGCATCAGTTACTGCTGTCTCTCTAAGTATAATATACAGTGGTTAGCCTTCCTTGCCTGTTCAGTCATATTTGGCAAAATCTTCGCTGTCTCAGAAGACAAGAGTGGTACAGTAAGTACACCACTTTAATAGCAGCATATGATTTACCACAGGGACATTAAACTCAAATAAATAACTGTGTTTATAAATATCTTTTAACAGGAGCTGGGATTCTGGGTTTAGTAATCGGCATCAGTGGTGAAGTATAAAAAGGTGATCAGCTGTTAGGTCATAAAGTCTTATTGTTGCCTGAAAATAATCTCAAATTATTACATTTTAGGGCTGAGGAAAATCAATAGGATTATATTTTTCTCCTTCTAAGAGGTACATTTACAGTGCAGTGTTCAAAGAGTAATAGGTATGACGGCTTCTGTTAGGGACAAAATGAGTTGTACCTACGTCACATGGAAAGTATACCACTAAAAAGACCTCAGACTCCTGACAGTTTTAAACCACTAACAAAAATTGTTAAATAGCTCTGTTGCCCTTATGCCTTAAGAAAGTGGGGTTTTTTTAAGTACTGGAAATGCATCTTTTGGACAAACTTGGATGTGTTCACATGGGCCTTTTTTTGTTTTCCCTTGGCTTGGCTGTAAACAGCCTTCTTTAAATTCCCTCTGGGTAGACAAAAAATGGGGAAGGCAATGCAAACCTACTCTATTGGAACAATTAAAAATTATGAGAAAACCTTTTTTTGTTGTCTCTTCTGTAATGATAGCTCTAATTTGACAGATTATTGTCTTGTTCCTCATTATTATTATTATTATTATTATTTTAGCAATGTTCTGTACTACTACTTATAGGATTAGGTGGTTTTGAGATAGTTAATTTAAAATCTCTGATTATCTGGGACAGAAATTGTACAGACCGGTAGGAAGCAATAGTCCACCTTGTAGACCTCACTGTCTGCCTGTTTCTTTTGAATGTCTCTCCAATATTTTTTTTTTCCTGAAAGTTTTCCAGGCTTCACATAGCTCCTCAAGATCTGTAAACTGACCTTGAAGTAGGTTAACTAAGTGCATGGGAGCTGTCAGCTGTCAGCCCATCAAACAGTCAAGGAACTTATCTGGGTGTGTTCTCCTTTCCATCTCTACCAAGCGTAACAAGTCCTATAGCTTTGGGGAAAGAAAATTTAACGTATACATGGCACCAATGACAGTGAACCTGTAAGGCATTTTTTACATTAACACCTTGTGCCTTATGGATTTTCCAAATAACTTGCTCAAAACCCGAATTCAGTGGATGGGGCAGTGCTGCCATTGGATGGGCATTTGGGATATTTGCTGCTGAGGGCAATGAGGCTTTACAAAACTAATCCTTGGTGTCAACACTTTCTGCTGTTATGCATGCACTCTGGGAAGCAAAGTAATCTTGGCAGCACTGTACTTCTGCCTTCTTCACAATGTGAATTTCCCACAGATGCTTCTATGCTTCTGCCACCATATGCTTTCCAAGATCCAAGCCAGCTCCTTCAAAGCTAACTGCAGTGTCAGGGTGATCTGTCCTATGATGGTGGAGTCTGAAGAAATAGCTAAATAAATCTGCCACTGTGAGCGTTCATTGATTAAATTCTTCCTCTCAGATTTGCATAGTTTATCCCTAGTGCATGCTATTGTTCAAGAAGGCCAGCTAAAATTAACAGGAATCTGAGGCTTAGCGACTTCCCCAATAGCAATCTTTCATGTCCGACAAGCTATTGGACTGAGACGAGCCTGTAACTTTTGCCTTTGAGGGGAGAACATCCTGCCATGTGCCATGTGAATCTCTCTTCCTCCTTCATGCCCATAATCAGTTTGTAGGTGAACTGCAGAGCAAATCTGTCACAAGGTGAGAGCTATTGGTAGGTGCAGCCTGGGAACCTTTCCTATTTTGGTTAAGTAGTTGTACCTATCTGTTCAACCACGGTGAGCTGAGTTTTTAAATATTCTGTAATAATGTTACTGCGCTGTGGAGGGTTTTAACTAGAGAACAACTTCAGCATCTTTCAACTGTTGTGAGAAAAGCCCTCTTAGTGTTTCTCTAAATGACGTGTGTTATCATGGAGGAGTGTCTCCAGCCTGGTGAGGCCTACCTCAGTGATGAGGCAGCAGCACTTTACAGGTGAGGCAGCCTCTATACTAAGCTCACAAGCGCCATGAGACACATACTGGCTTTGGGGGCAACCATGAGTGTTCCTGCATCATGATCTTGGAAAGAGGGAGCACTGCGTAGAGGTGCCTGAGCAGCTGCAGGCAGACATGTCTGGGGACAGCCAGGTGTGCTAGCAGACATGTGCCTGAAGATCTGGTGGGAGCAAGGGTGACGAAAGGGGCAGCCCAACGTGGCGAGGAAAAGGTTGATACCAAAAGGGTTCAAAATATTAATTTAAGGTTCAGCCACATTAATATGTGGAACTACTTTTCCAGTCTGGAAAAGTAGTACACTACACAGTAGTGGAACTACTACTTTTCCAGACTGGAAAAGTAGTAGTTCCACTACTGTGTAGTGTTTGCGAAACAGACAGTGGAAAAACTAATAGAGCTGAAAGAGAAGACATGGCTGAACAAGGTTTGTGGATACAGCCTTCAGAAAGCTATATGCTTTTTGCACAGTGCTTGTGCCTGTTGGCAAAAACATTGACATTTGCTTTAAGGATGGGGCTTTTTTGCACCCCACTCCCCCTGCAACTTGTATTAAATAAACACTGTTTGATGAGTTTGTCTTCCTTATTAGCAAAGTTCTTGAGATTTTAAACTATCTTTCTGGTCAAAAGGGGTAATAATAGCCTTGTTATATATGGGATTTCCTTAGCATATTTTCAGAAAGGTGCAAACATATTAATCAGAAGTGATTATTTGTTTAATTATGTTAGAGAATGCTGGTAAGCTTTTGGATTTTCTAATTTAAAAAGAGGCCAATGCAATTTTTTTCATTATTTTCATAAGTCTAGCTATAATCAACTATAATTTTTCAAACATATGTTTCCATTTTATTTTATGTTGGAAAAGCCTTTGAATGCAGTCCCTAGTGCTTACCTTAACTACACCTTATAGAGGTTGTAAATACACCTCTCCTCAGCTGCATTGCAGCTAGAGACGGCGTCTGGCAGCAGGCTAGGATGGGCAAATGACCTCAAAATCCTGAGGGCCTATAGCAGCGGTGTTCCACATTATTGATAGTAGCAGAGATATTGACAGTCTGTGCTTGGAAGGAAAATAGGAGTTTGATATGACATATTGTGTGTCTCAGCAAGACTCATAAATAATTTTGACAAGTTTTTGTATGCATGGGAAAGTCCTTGATTCAGCCTCCCATAAAAATAAACTTCTATTATGGAATGTATTTGTCAAGTGGCTGTGTGATGGATGGAGCTGCGTTTACCCCTTGGCAGTTCGATGAGTTTTAGATGCACAGCTTACCAGAGAGGATTTACGGGCAGTACAAAAATAATTATTCAGTATGAAATACATAATTCCTGTACCTGAATTTTCATTTTTTATTATATTTTGTTTCTGTTGCATTTCTGGTCTTTAAGACAAAAGGCCTTGCCATTTTACTTGGAGCCCTTGTATGCCTGTAGTTTCTGTTCAGAGAAACTATTTCAAGTCCTTTCCCAAACTTAGCTTATATTTTGTTAATTGAATGGGAGCTTTTAGTAAATTGAGCAAAAGCAGGGAAGTTTATATTTTAAAAATAATATTTTTAACCATAAAACCTCTCTTGAAAGGATTTCTCAGACTTCTAGAGAGAAAACGAATTAATAAATCAGATGAAATTCAGTTTCTTATGCTAGTTATCACTACTATTGCCCTTTTTCTATTTTTTTTTTTTTTAAATCAGGTAGTAAGCTCCTGTGAAAAGCTCACACCTTTCTGATATGGAACCCAGCTCACTTGTCACATTTGTTGAGTGCAAGGCTACTCTTCAAATGTTTCTCTGCTGTTTTTTACAGTAGTCTTTCTTTTCTGTCAGGACTGCCTTTGTATTTCCTCTTACCTCTGTCATTTCTGCCTGGTCATTTCTTATTCCTTTCACCTGTTCTGTTTTTCCTCATTTAGCTTTCTCTTAAATTTGCTCATTCATTCTTTTACCTATTCCTGTCCTCCTAATTGAATGTTGTCCCTGCTGTTCCTCCAGCCTTTCTCCTTTACCCTCTTCCTGCATGTCCAACCCGTTTCTTCTTAACTTTTTTCCTCTTTGTTCTCACCATCTGCTCATCTTCTGATATGTTTTTATGCTGTTAATTCATGACTTTCTTTACTTTTTAACATCTGCCCTCTCTATTATTTACCATTCCTAACAGTCACATTTCCTTCCCCTGTTTGCAACTTCTGACCATGACCTTCTGACAGATACTAGTTGCTCAGCATTTCTAATTGGTAGTCTGCTTGGCTTCCCATACATAATATGAAACTTCCTAAAGTTGTGAACATGCCACTTTTTCAGCCATATCTCAAGATGACTGTCCAGTTTGGATAGTTCCCATATCCATGGTTGAGAAATTCCACTGTGCTTTTTTCCCCAGTAAGTCCTGAAGGTGTTAACAAAGCTTTGTGTTGTAGAAGTTTCTAAATAGTAATAATTTTTTAAATAACCTTTAGCATATAGAATGAGATGTCATGAATTGGAGATCTTACTCATGATAGGTAGGAATTATTGGAATACGGGAAGTTTAAAGAAATAACAAACTATTTTTAAAAGTAGAATATTTATTTTAACACTTTATATTGTTTGCTATAGACCATAGATGTGGTAAATTTGTATTTCTGTTCTTCATTAAAACTGAGAAATTTGTGTAGAGCAATTTGAATGTAAAAAAATGTGCCTGCTCAGTCTGTCAAAATGAAGACAGTATTTGCAACTAAAAATCGGTCACCATTTGTATTCTGACAACTTCATATTTACTGTCTCAGCTGCTCAAGCATAGTTCACATGTTTGGATTTGAGCTGCCCTCCATTCTGCCACTGCCTCTCCAGGAAAGCATGGTCTCCAATGCCTCTTCTTCCCTGTCTACCCCAGGTGGACCTCTCAAATCGCTTTCAGTATCTCAGATGTCACTACACACTTCGATGTGTGCAGCTGATCGAATTCTTAACTATTTGTCCACACGCAAAATAATATGGCATATTTCTTTTAATATATTAGGTTTCAGCTTAAGTTAGGAGTAGGGAATCAGCAGTAACCTCATTTGGGCCATGTTAGTAAAGCTTTGGAGAAGACCTAGATAGCAGGTGCCTGCAATCGGTTAAATCCTTTGTCTGCCAGTCTCCCATACGTGCGATACCATATGGGGCATCCTGTGATTTTGAATCATTGTGTCCTACTACAAATTGTCCACAAAATGCCTATTTTTATGATTTATTTATTTTTAAATTTTGTTTGTTCGTGGACAGATCCTGCCCTGCAAAATGACTTTACTACTATTGCTTATCTAGATAAAACATGTCAATAGCAAGGAATTCTCTGCTACAGGTAATTGTGCCACTGCAAAAATCTTTCAACAGAGGTGAAAGTCAGGCAGCTGTCAATTGTATTAGCATACATGCATCTGCATCAATGCTGTGTTGTCTTACATAAGTCCATGCTGTAGAGCTGGGAGTTAGAACAGTAAGCATTCCCCATATTCCTGAAGTCCCTACTGGGGAGAAAATCTACTGAAGGGAAGTGAAACGTGTAATCAGTTAGATTGGGCCAGTAATTGGTAGAACCTTCTTTTCCTTTAAAATGAAATCCCGTAAGGCTGTTTTGAATAGTTGTCAAATTTATTGAGGTATCACTGTTTGTTCCATGATAGTTGAAGGTCTGTCTCTATCTTCATTATAAACATCTTTAATAGGAAAGAATTCACGACCTAGCTATTAAAAACATTTTTGCCCTAAGTCTTAGTTAAGAAATTCTCATCCAGAAGCAAAAAACATTTTTATAATGATTCTCATTTTTTTTTTTCAGTTCACTTCTCTAGATTTTTGGTGCTAAAACATGAAAAGTGATATTTTATAGTTTTACCTGCTTTTTTTCTCCCAAATGTCTTGGGGGGAAAAAACAGTTAACTTTAAATGATGAAGTAAATGTGCACTTCAGGGTTATTTTGTGTTTTATTTGGGGCTTTGGGGTTTGAGGGAGTGGAAGAAGGAGGAGGGAGGAGGACTGCTGCTGCCTGTTAAAGTATATATTTATGAACATCTTAAAACTTTCCTCTCTTCATCTTGAGATTTCTACTCCCCTCCTCCTTCTCTGAACCTGCCACTTCATTTGCAAAATTCTTTTAATGGCACTTTTATTATACATCCTCATAGAGCTCTGTATTAACAGTGTTGTGTTAACATCATGCTTTCTAATAAGTATCAAGCAATTTCTCAATGCACAGTGCTGTGTCAGAGATTTCTATTACTAGTATCTTCAGGCAACTTCATTTCAATCCATGTTGTGCTTCAAGGATCTGTTGAAGTGCACTTCAATGCACCTGAAAACATCCTGAAAATAGAACAACATGGATTGAAATTGAGGGGCCCAGAAGCAAACTAGAGGGGACAATAACAGCTTAGTAAAGGTCCTATTTATTCCCTAGTCTTGCTTTCTTTTTGGTACCACCATTAAACATAAAACATTGAACAACAATTAAATACTGTGGCTTGCTGTAGCAGTGTTGTAGTCTCACTGAAAGAAATAGCATCAACGTATCTGACAGCTAAGATTGTTGTTTCTGAACTTATGTGGCTGTGCTCATCTGGTATTCAGATTTCAAAGGGTGAAACTGAAAGTGTTCATGTTGATTTTTAAGCCATCTGTCTGCATATACAAATAAAACCCCATTACTTTTATTCAGCAAAAGCAGTGCATGTTAGTGCATTGAATGGAGATGCAAGAAAGGAGTGTCTAGGCAGTGGGCCTGTTACTGACTAGCTTTCAGTTTTCATTTACTCCTTCTCTTATGAGGATATAAAAAAGAATGAAAACAGTGTTTTACCTGCCTTCTTTCTCTTTTTTCCTGTAAAAAGTAAGATAAGTAGCAATGATGGCTACTTTTAAAGAAAGAAAAATTTTAAGTGATTCTCTGTAAGAAAATAAAAGCATTTGTAGAGGACAATAGACATATATTCGTGTCAAAAAGCAACAAAAATGCTTGCTACAGAACCTGTTTGTATTATTAGACACAAATGAAAAGTAGTATCTTGAAAAAATATTTGATTGGCATATATCTTGGCAAATATGGCCAGAATTCTATACAAGAATGTACTATTGCTGAGCTGCTGCTGGTTGTAGATGTCCTTATAGACAGTTTTCTAGATAAGAGATAACCAGGGTTCAAATCTGGGATCCTTCTATAGGCATGTGGGCTACATTATTTCACTTAAGCTAAGGTCTCAGAATTTAGTTGCTCAGTATAAGGAGATCTCTAGCTTGCATGTGTCTGAGGAAAAACCCTCCAGAATGAACTATTAGTGTGATTGATAGCATGATATCTGACTCAGTTTCAAGAGAATCTGAAAGACAACTAATAAAACTGATCATGCTCACCGATGAGACATTGATACCCGCTGATTATAGTTATTTATCATATGTATATATGTCATAGAATCATTTCAGCTGGGAGAGACCTTTAAGATCGAGTCCAGCCTTTGTCCCAGCCCTATCAACCACTAGACCATTTCCTTAAGTGCAACATCCACCTGTCTCTTAAATACCTTCAGAGACGGTGACTCCACCGCCTCCCTGGGCAGGCTGTTTGTGACAACCTTTTCAGTAAAAAAATCCCTCCTCATACACACTCTGAACCTCCCCTGGTACAACTTGAGGCCATTTCCTCTTGTTCGATTGCTTGTTACTACAGAGAACAGACCGACCTCTGCCTAGCCACAACTTCCTTTCAAGTAGTTGTAGAGAGCGATAAGGTTTCCCTAGAGCCTTCTTTTCTCCAAGGTCAACAGCTCCAGGTCCCTCAACTATTCCTCATATGAGACGTGCTCCAAATCCTTTACTGGCTTGGTAACCTGCCTCAATGTCCTTCTTATAGAGAGAGGCCAAAAACTGGTCACAGTATTTGAGGTGTGGCCTCACCAAAGCCCAGTACAGGGGAAAGATCACGTCCTTATTCCTGCTGACAACACTGTTCCTGATACAGGCCAGAATAATGATTACTATAACTGTTACTGTAATTTAAGATAATAAATGTGACTGTGACTGTTTCTCTTGTGACTAAAGTGTATAAGAAAAAAGGGGAATATGTCATTTACTAATCTTTATATCTACTTACTACTAGTAATACAGAAATCTGGTTTTTTTTGAGGGACTAGATCTGTTTAAATGTGACAGAGAAACAGTCTATTTATTAATAGGAAAAAGTCAAAGTGCATTAAAAACTTCATATTTTATTACTCTTCCTATAGGAAGGAAGGCCTCATTTAACTTGCAGAAAGTCCCTTTAAACTGTTTGGTTATTCCAATGACATGTGGATAAATAATCCCTGAAGAATGCTGATTTGTAAGAGGAGTCCTCACTTTTGAGTGTACCCACATAAATTGTGTCATCTTTCAGTCTAGGAACAATAAGTTGCAGCTGAGGGATAATTCCCTCCCAACTCTTTGGAGTGCCACAACTTACCTAGAATACTGGGTTTAAATTACAAAGGTAGATCAATGAACCTCTTTTTTTCTTTTTTCTGTAGTAAATAGGGCAAAAGAGGTAGAAAGACTCTGTCTTGCTTTGTTCATTAATGTTTTCAAGTCCTGAGTGGAACTGAAGGTGCTAATTTCTTCAGTAGGTAAAAGCTTTGTGTAACTTTTCCCAAATACACCTAGGAAATCTGCATCTAAGTAGTGTAAAATACAGTGTAATTTGCACTTCAAGCCACAGATTATGCCTGGCAGGCTTATTTTCAGTAGGCTTTGCAAGTATCAACTGAGCAGGTTGACTAGTGGAGGTGGCTTATGAGTGATTCCATACAGTGAAGTTTCGAACTGGAAGACCTAGATCTTAGGTTAGGTGTTATTTGTACCATATCCACTAGAGAAGGATTTAACACCTAGTTTCAAAACCAATAAATGTTTTTTTAAGTATCTATATTGACATTTAGGTGCTTACAAGCCCCTTCTTTTCATTCAGGATCGAATGTCACTCGACTAACTACAGTTTGAAAGTAAAAAAAATCATGAAAGTGGCATCTCTCAAAAAAAAAAAAACCCAAATCAGTTATTAGGGGCTAAGAGGGCAAAAAAGTAACTTTCTAAATCTGTGATTTTGTTATGAACCCAGAAGCCAAAGCCTGAGTGACAGTTCAAAAGATTTTGGTTTTATTATTGTGTGAAGCTCACCCCAACCATCTGCAAGTCAGAACGTGGACTCCACAGACAAACTTTTCCTGAACTGATAGAATCTTGTATTTGTGGATTCCATAGGGTTTCTTTGTCTTCTGTATTCTTCCACCATCCTACAGCCAAGCTCAGGAAGACCAAACTTGACTTTCTTAATATTACATCTAAGATAAAAATCTAGAAAGTCACTGTAAAAAAGAAAGCTGACTCAGGTGACTCCATGTACCATCTTTAGATACCAGACAAAAAAGCAAAAAAACCATAAACGTATTCTTTTCTCTGAACTTAAAAATACAGGGATTGCAAAACTTAGTTGTTTAGTTTGCAGCACAGGCTTTGTGCTGTTGCTTGGGTCTGTAGTTTCATAGTGTACATGCGAATTTTGACATAAGAATTCCTTATCCTTAAGGGTATTTTCCAGTTAAGCTATGAAGATAAAGAAAAAAAAATCTGAAAATGAGGAGTCTAATTCTAATTTTAGCGTCTGTAAATACTGAATGGAAGAGACTTTATTCAAAGCCACATTTCTTTATGATAGTTTAGAGCGGGCCAAACCATGAATTGCATTGTAGCACTGAAGGGCTAAATCTTAAGTTATGATGCTACTGGTAGTGAATGCTATAATCCTCCATTGTGAACTCTGTTTATCAATGACTTAAATATGAATTCTTCATTGCAGAATATTTTGTCTTTTCTCATCTTTTTTTTTTTTTCCTTTATGCCCTGTGATTTCTTCTGGTTTTAGCCTTTGAGAATGCATGATTTATTTATGTGAGACTATGTTGTAAAAGGATTACCTTGTTAATTAGGCTTTTTTCTAGTACAGTTAAAAAAAATCTTATGCTTAAATAGGTGCTAATGTCTCAGCTTTGAAAGTTGCCATGTTTATTGCCACAATGAGGAGACAGTCATTTTTATGTGTTTTTTCTGTGGAAAAAAAATATCTTGTGAATCTTTTCTGGTACACTGTCCATGCAACAGTCTCTGTTTTGAGTGTTTTCTAAACTCTAATAGTCCAAATATCTGTTGAATTCCACATTATAATATATGAACATGATTACTGATATTTTGTTACAGGAAGAGCATTATTGGGCTGGGTTTTTTTGGAACTGTCATGACTTACTATTTATATTTTAATCAAACAATATTTTATACAATAAATTTTGCTTCATGTAAGACTTCAGAACTTCGTTAGTTTGGTTATGGAGTCTATGAAGTGGTGAATTTTAGTTATTCAGCTCTCTTTTCTAACCTTGCTTCGGAATCTCAAATGTGAGTGTATTTTTAACAGTGTGTAGTGTATACATGCCAATTTCCAACATTCTGCTGCATCTGAATTATATTTTAATTTGTAGGGGTTTTTACAATGAAGGCTTTTTATTCTTCTTTTGATTTCACATGATGAAAAAGTCGCTGGCATGGATTTTCTCAGACTTTCCAGAGAGTATCACCAGGCAGACACCAGTCATGGAAAATCTCAGCCAATGTGAAGAAAACAAAATTAAGAAAATTAAACCAGGTTATAATTTAAACCAGACTATCAAACTTCTTGACAAACAGACATTAGGTTAGAGTATAACAGTTTATTCAGAAGCCAGATGGCAAGAAAACCTTTTTATGCTACATGGTGGGACATATCTTCCCAAGCCAAACAGAATTGTCTTATAGACTATAATTTGGATAGCCAGATTTCAGTCTTCTGTTCAGCTTTGTGTCAGCTTTATGAAAACTGTGACTAATTTATTAAGCAAGATTTTAAAACAAAAAAAAAAAGAGGGAGGGAAACACAAAAGGTAACGTGTTTTTCATAAGCTGTCATGCTCTGTGACACAATGTCCTAGGAAGTGCTATGGACTTGCATGTTCCACTTCTAGCTAGATAGAAGGTAAGCACAAAAGAGGAAGAAAGACCCTCAGACAAGTTCTTCAGATGGATTGGAGCTCATGCATCCCATCTTGATTTGTTTCATTCCCTTTTTGAAACTTCTCTCTAAAATTTATTTCATTAGAACTGACTTGTTTCTCTTTTCCTTCAGTCTTTACTGAGCCATCAGAACTGTCTCCTCACTGTACAGTGATGATCACTGCTTGTGTTGATTTTAACCTTCATCTCTCCTTTCTGCATCCTCACATGTTGCCTTTTTCTTCTTCATGACTGTATAATCTACAATGTGTATCTATAGTATTGTAATTTAAAACAAGTTAAGCGCACCTGTGTTCTAAGAGTAGCTCTTAGTGCAACTAGATGGATTTCACTGTAATTAGATTAATTGTATTATAAAGCTTGCTGATAAAGACAAGGCCGTTGCAAGAAAGAACACTGATGCCACTGGAGAGAGTTGGTAGTGATGGAAAAGCAAACAGTATCTAAAGTGTGCAGGGAGAAGAGTAGGAACAAGACAGAGATTGTGGGGGAAGTGCTTCCCACAACTTTTGGCTATGTAAGGTCTTGTGCTCCTTGTACCTATCAGCACTGTAATTTCAGCTGAGCAACTAAGAACCAGGTAATTGTGATTTTTTCCTTGTGACATCCCTCTTTCCATCAAGGAAAACTCAGGCACAGTAAAGAAACCCCTCCAGAGACTCTAACGAGCTTTCAGAGTCACTCGTGTTTTACTGAAAGTTAGCATTTTATCATTTGTGTATGAAATATTTGTATTTTCCAAAATCATACAGTAGACGGCTAGAGCAAGTCATTTTGGGAGGTACAAACTCACATGAAAGTACGATGTTTCTTCCAGTTACGCTTGGCAGCTGCTGCATGGTGGTACTCTACTATTGTGGCAGTCACATTGAGAAATTGCCTGCTGAAGAAATATTGAGAAAATTAAAAATTCAAAATAGAATGCAGGGAGGAATTTTAAAGATTAACTTGTAATAATGTTAGTTATAAAGAGAGTGGGACATTTTCAGTATGGCATACTGGCTATGCTTTACTATCAATGCAATCATGTGGTTTGGATAGCTAATTCCTTACTTTTTCAGTATGTTTTATAAAGTAAATACTTTGTCCAACATAGAATTTATAATTTTACTTACCAATATTTGCCAATTACTATTTGTAACTATAAAATCGGAATAGTAAAGGAAAAGAATGAGAGAGTTCACGTACATTGGCAGTAGTTTGTTTACATATTCCTGAGTTTTGAGGAGGCAGTTAATTTCATAGAATCATAGAATCATAGAATGGTAGGGGTTAGAAGGGACCTCTAGAGATCATCTAGTCCAACTTTTCTGACAAAACAGGTCCACCTAGATCAGGTCACGTAGGAGCATGTCCAGGCAGGTTGTGAAGACCTCCAGAGAAGGAGACTCCACACCCTCCCTGGGCAGCCTGTGGCAGGGCTCCCTCACCGTGAAACAGTTTTTTCATATGTTTAAATGGATCTTTTTGTGTTCCATCTTATTTCCATTACCCCTTGTCCTGTCACTGGATACATTAGGAAAAAAAGGATGCCCCAGCCTCCTGACACCCACTATTTATATACTTGTAAATATTAATGAGATCCCCCCTCAGTCTCATGTTCAGTTTATTATCAACCAGGACTCCCAGGTCTCTCTCCGCAGAGCTGCTCCCCAGCAGGTCAATCCCCAGCCTGTACTGGTGCATGGGGTTGTTCCTTCCCAGATGCAGGACTCTGCACTTGTCGTTGTTGGACCTCATGAGATTCCTCTCTGCCCAACTCTCAAACCGGTCGAGGTCTCACTGAGATCTCCATGTTTGTTAAATTTTAGTTCATAGCTGAATATTTGTGCACTTTCTGTGTGCTGTAGATCTACATATGAGTTGAGATCCATTTTAAATGGTTGATTTAAACGAAAATTTGATTTAATATTGTGTGGGTAATTTTAGGCAAGTTTGTTCTGTGCATATTCTTATAAATGTTACAGGAAAACTGTATAGACATGGCTTATGTTTCAAAGGAGGAACTTTTACAGTTACATATTAAGTTCTCTTGAAAAGCTGCTATACCCCTTCTTGTCCTCAATATATTTAAGGAAAATTTTGAACTAAAACCTCAGCAGTACTTTCTCATATTACAGTTCTTCTGGTGTCTTACACCTTCTTCATTCAGGAAAAATATTGAGTTGTTTTTCAGATTCAAATTTTTATTTCAGCTCATTTTCTTCATCCACTCTTCATTTCCCTCTTCCTTCAAAAGCAAGTCTGAAGGGAAAGTTGGACTAGTAGTTCATATTTTATACTCTCTATATGCCTTATCATATAGATGAAAGAGACTTTGTTTTTCAGGTACCAAAGCAAGTCGTACTGCACAATGTTAAATTGGTAGAGTCTGGGCTTAAAGGGGAACAGCCCAAGAATTTGGTCCTTTAAAATCACTTTTTTTTTGGTTCTTTTTTGATTTTTTTGGTTGAACTCACATCAGAAACAGTAATTTACTTAAAAGTAATTCTTTGTATAAGATATGTAAAATAGACTTCAGACTGATTCAGAACCTTGAATTTGAACCTCTCACATTTCTAGAATTTGTATTTTACATTTGTGTCCAAATTTCACAAATGACACTGACTTCCATTATATGCTAAAATCTGGAGTGGGACAAAAAACCCTTCTATTTAGATATTGTCTGTGTATTTCAGTCAAAGTTGTGTGATTTGAGCTTATCCTACATTAAAAAGTTTTGAATTATTTGCTTGTAAATATGAACAGGAAAATATTTCTCTAGCATTATTCCAGCCATTTAGTCCAGTTATCTCCTAAGTAAGTGATACCATATTATTTTAGAAATGTTGAAAATTATTTGTTAGTAGTTCAGGCACACTTAACTGCACAGCTTCCTGGCACTGATGAACCATTTTAGCAGTCTAGGCAGTGATCATGAGTTGAGGTTGTCTTTGTTTTATTTTGTTTTGTTTTGTTTTATTTTACCTGTTGATGAAATGAGGCAGGGGAAGATTACATGATAGAGCAGAGGTCACAGAGTGAGTACATGTCAGAGAACTACTTGATCTGCTTCTTTCAGTCTCTTTCACTAAGTAGGGCTGTGAAGGTTTATCTTGGTATCATAATTGATGGAAGATATTGCCTTTGTTTTTGGGTTTTTTTTAAATCCAGATTTTAATGTAAATATAACTGTTCATATAACTGTTTCAGATTCATTGTGGTCTTTCAAGTGATGTTTACATGACTCTTTGAAAGAGCAAAACATTGTGGACTTTTAAAATAGAAATATTAGGCAATAAATAGTATGGCTGAAAAATCAATAATAAAATGTCAGTGGCTTTTACTGCTAATTTAATTAAGTCTGTATTGTGTAAAATTGCATTTAGAAACACAGGTAGAGCTGCCTACTTGTGTTGAAATGTAACTCTCATATACCATTTGAAAACAAGCTGACATGTAACTTGCTATAAAAAATGAAATATTCTAAGATACCAAATATATCTGTGATTAAATGAGATGTGCAGAAGTAAAAAGGGAAAAAACAACTTCAAGTTGTCTAAAGAATAACATGAAGATAATAGAGAGGTTTTGGGGTTTTTTCTTATTGATTATTCCCAGAACTTAAGGTTTCACAAGTCAAATTGACAACTGAGTTATTTGCCCATACCTAGTGACTGACAACAGATAATGGAAAGGCTTTTACCATGATATAACAGCAGAGAATAATTTCTAATTTACTACTATAGTTCTCATCAAAAGTACCCCAGCAAAAACAGTAGATTTATCACTTCAATTACTGGAATTTCACATTTAGTTTAAAGAGACATGTTTCTATAATGTGACAGGCTTTACAGATTCTGAACTTCTTCAGACATTTCAGCTATCAGAGTAATCAAGAAAAGATATAAATGAAAGCAATTGTTTTAGTTTTATAACTTTCAGTGCTGTCTACTGGCAAGAAACGAAACAGGCCATAAACTGATGGTCTTTGCCAAGTCTATAAAAGGAAAAAAAGACATTTCATGTCATAGTCTTTTTACCTCTTTCAAACCAACTGTCTGATACTGGATGTGAATAACATTAAAATAGTATTAGATTAATAGCCACAAACTTAACTTTATATGTTTTTTTTTAAAAAAGTAGACACCTAGTGATAGTAAAACGTTATTTATTTCAAAATATGTTGAGTGTATTTTAAATCCATTTATTCATATTGGTTTTATCCATCTTGCATGCCTCAAGCTGCAAGAGGGAACCAAAAGATTTTTAAAAAGAAGACCAACATAAAAACCAGACAGTCAACAACTGTAGGCTTCTGTACCCTAAAAAAAGTCCATGTGAATCATTTTAAAGCTGATTTTAGTGCTTCAAACGTAGTATTTCCTGCTTTGGGGGAAGATGGGATGTTCCATGCTTTTTATTGAGGAGAATGTCTACAGTTTCTGCAGTTTATCTCCCTTTTGGTTTTTCTCAACTTGGAAAATAGCAAGTGCTGAATCACTTTGCCGATCCCAGACACAAATACCCTAGAAGTGTCCCAACATCGTGTCAGGAAGTATCTGTCCACAGACATTCTCCCACGTGCCTCTTTTCTTCTGTTTCCAAGAGTATCGTGGTTTCCCATGCAAAGACATCCTGTGCATGTAAGTTAATTAGGGATTCAGGATGCTCCCAGGTTGGAGCACTGAGGACCAAAATGCTGGTGTGTGGTTATGTTTTGTGGCACTCTTCTGTCAATCAGTTTAAATGCGAGGAAAAAGCCTTTTGCAGTACTGTATTGAACTTCCCATCTTACAGCAACATAAATCAGTACATCGCTGGAGGTCTGATCTGTCTCTAGATTCACTTCAGGAGATTTGCATAGGTCTCGAAATAAATAGTCTTTATCCTCACATTATGCTCATTCATACAGGCATACCAGTTCTCCTAGAAATTTTCCTTTTACAGATAACCCTTGGCAATCCCTCCCATTTCTCATTCCCATTTTTTAAATAAAAGTCATTGAAGGAAGGTTATGTAAAGGATCCCTACCAGAGTAAGTCTGCTCATTTTCACATAGGGTTCTTAGTTCTTCTGCAAACAGAGCTGTTATTCCTAATAGAATCCTACTCAGAGGTGCTCCTGTCTCCTCTCAGACCAGAGAGCAGGAGTTTAGGACTGGGAATCACACCCATATTTCTCTAGTGCACACTACAGAAGACTTTCAGTGGTGTGCCAGGTCAGCTGTGCTCTGTTGTGTTACCCACACCAAGTTGCTAGCATAACATAAGCACCATAATAAAAAATCACCAACTAGTGAAAGCAGAGGGGATTTTCCTGCAACTGTTGCAGAATTTATAAATAAGTTCACACAGTTACGATATTTGGTGTTCAAAAAACGCCATTGCCCATGGTGCCTCTGATGGTCTGATGATTTCTAGGGTGCAGCTTGTGTGACAGAGTGTACATTTACTTGAAAAAGAGGTGATTATGTGTTCTAGCATATGTGAAAAAGTGATCTTGTTTGGAATTGACTGTAGAAGTAGAGCACTGGAGTAGTAAAGCCAGCTCCACAATTTTATTGCCTGTTACAGTTGAATTTTCAAGAAAGGCTGTGATTTAGATCACAGAAAGGAAGTATCTAAATGCTATATATGGTGTCAAATGTGCATAAGTGATTGAGCACATCTGTTTATGAGGTACAATACTTGAGCGATAATGTTTATGAGGAGTCCTATTAGGGGGAATAAACATAGCAGCAGGTTAAAGGACTATTTGAATTACTTGTATATCCATTGATTTAAAGTAGATCTTAATAGATTAGTCACATATTTCAGTATTTTTTTCTTTTTGTTTATTTACAAAAACCAGAGAGGAGGTTTTGATTAGTTCTGTGCCAATGAAGTTCTAATCTCTAAATCTTAAGAAAGCAAAGTAAGGGACTGTAAAATCCCAAGATGGCAAAGATCCCAAATGAACCTGCAGCTCTTCATTGATTTATGTAGATTCTTCCACTGCAAATTGAAGGTAGCAGTATTGTGGCACATGATTAGCATTTTATTTACAATATTCATAACATAGTAATTCAGCCAGTTTAGCAGCAGAAGTGCTAAGCCTAAGTTAAATTTAGGATAAGTGTTTTGTTAAAAGAATTTTTTCAAATAATTTCATCTCACAGTCATGTAGAATGGCAGATGTTTGCAAATCTTAGTGTAGAAGTGATTGAAATATTTTAAGAAAACTGAAATCATCTCAGTGGCAAAATTTATTTTACCAAGTGCAGATGTAAGACATCAAGTTCTCAGACTGATGGCAGAATTAACAAAAAACACCATCTGGTTCAATAATTATCTGAAAATACCCATATTCTTGGATTTGTTTTAATACCACTTAGTTCCCAGCTTTATTTTATCTGTGTTTGCACACCAATGAGACTAGATTGTGCAAAATGAAGACTACTTCCATCTGATCATTTCTAAAAAACAACGTATTTTTGCATGAATAATGAATCTTTGAATTGTTACTAAACAAGCAAATTATTTGCGTATGTGTCACATCGGTTATCAAGTTTGCACATGTGACAGCTTCAACAGCCGTCACATAAAATGCATAGAGCTTGTAACCATATGTTTTTGCTTGACAAAAAGCTAAAACTCAAGATCAATTTTCAATATGGAATGCACAAATTAACACTTTAAAATGCACCACAATATGTACGGCTTGGCAAAATTTGCAGAAATAGCACGTTTCTAGATATTAACTGATATCTTTGGATTCGACCTTAAGGTATTCAATCATTTTGATTAAAAGACTGATTTCTCATAAAACCACAGTCTGTTGGAGGCGCAAAGCCAATGACATTTGAGCATTCATATATTTTCATAAACTTTGAACAATGTCAGTGAGACACCTCTTCAATCTTGGCCACACAACAGCAGGGTATTCAATCTTTCTTTAGCTTAAGACAGAAAATTTGAATATCAGCATAGGGTTATTAATGTGACAGTTCACATGGTGTGCACCATGTTGCTTCTTAAAAAGCAGGTCTGTGGAATGTATGGAGCACTCTGTGCTCTTGCTGTTAAAAATCCAACAGAAAGACTTAAAATGCATTTTTACAGCTCAATCATTGCACTTTTTAGTAGTAAAACATGGAGAAAATTGACTATGGTTTTACACCTTGCAAGTTTCTGGTACTGTTTCTGTGATTTTATCATCTGTTGTGCTTGATATTAAAGACACATAGAAGATCTCATAGTGTATTATTTAATTCTTTTTGTTTGTTAAAAGTGGCATTAGCAAGAGACTGAACAGCCATGCACTTAAATATTTAGTTACTCCACTTTAGTTACTCCTCCTTTTTTTGGCTGACTTAATGTCTGTCAGAATTTATAGCACTCCAAATAAATAAATAGACATCCCCCCCATGCTTATTTCTTTAAATTCAGATTTTTGAGTAATGTCATGTTGCTCAATGTAAGCATGTCATCTTACATTACATCATGTTGTAGGTCAGATGCAATGTAACTTTTTATGATGCATTGTAAATGACAAAACATGCTGCAATATGTGATATATATTGGTACGTGCCCCTGATAACATCGCTTTTTCTTTAGAGTGTTGTCGCCTGAGCAGCTTGGGAGAAACCAGATGGGCTGTGAGGGGAAGATGAGCAATTCTGTCTTGCCCAAACTGCAAATGTGACAACACACTGTTAAGACAGGAGACAGTGAGGTGCATGTGTTAATATAATACAAGGCACCCACAGATGTCCCAAAGTTTTCATTTAAAAAGCCCTGCTAAACAAACAAAACCTAGAGTCTCATTCTATTTCAGTGATAGTGGGAAGATCTGCTATTACTGTTGTAGAAAGTGGGATAAAAGCCTGATTTCAGATCCGTGGGTGCCCATGAGTAAATACTAACTACTCCTGTCCAGGAAGAAACAAGGAATGTATCTTGCAATTCAGCATTCCGGTTTGCTCAGTAATTCCATATTTACTTTAATAGTGTAATATTTCTATAGTATCTTCTGTCTCCAAGAAAGGTGAAGCCTTGTACAATATTCCAACACCTCCAGAAGACATTACTCCCCACTGAAAACCAGCCACATATCTGAACTAAAACTTGTAATGTTTTTGACAGAGAGCAACATTACATGACTAATGCCATTTTCAGTTTAAACTGTGGGAGAAACCCAGATAAGCATAATGTAAATAAAACATATTGCAATTTTACAAGGACATTCTTGTTTTTAAAAGATATGCCATAAGAATCTACCAAATCAGCCTACATGTCTGAAAAACGGCATAGCATTTCCACCTGAATCCCACAGTGATAGCAACAAAAGTAGTAATAAATCCATATTCTTAATGTCTTGAATTGTCCTAGTTTGGGAAATAAAAAGTCTGTATTCCATGGCATTGTGACCACGTGTGTGAGTTGTTCAGCATTATACTTTCACTACCATTAGTTTTCTCTCATTGCGTCTTTAGACTGATTCCTTTCAATGGGTTGCTTCCTTCACCTCGTATATTTGTACAGAGCCCAGCACAATACCCCTAAGAACATTTACAATATATACATTGTAAATAAAACACTACTAATACTGCTTATTGCTACTCAGGAGTGTCACTTCATCACTGACTCAGAGGCAAAAGCAGCATGAAGAGGCTCACTGCTAACTTTCCCGTGCAACTGAACCTAATTTTGAATAGTGAATTTTCCTATTCCTTCACCTCAGTTTCCAAGATGAATGAGGTTGTAGGCATAATGTTACACCTGCAGGGCAATTTGTGATGCTGGTTTAAATGGCATTTACCCATCCACATATTTGGATGTGTCTGTATTTCTCAATCAATTACATACTGGTTTATTGTTGTGAGGGTAGATGGACTGAATTTTTCACAAACGGCAGAGTTGCCTAAATAAAAGAGTAAATTGTGTCCAGAAGCCTATAAAAATGGAACTCACTTTCTTAATAATTGTATATTGGGGCTATGTAATTTTTTTTGCACAAAAATAAAATTTTGTTTGCGCTTTTTTTTTTTCAGTCTTGCTTGATATCTTTAGAACATTTTACCTTTCGTATACCTATTCCTGCCTGTGTTGTTCAACACGTCCACAGAATTCTTTTTGAGGGTCTTGTTTGAGTTTTATTCTCTTCAACAGGAGCCAAGCAATGGCATAGCAAAAAAAAAAGGAAAAAAAATTAAAATGTAGTAGAAAATCAATCGATGTCATGGTTAAAAATATCTTAACTTGAAAAAGAAAGACTGATATTTTATGGTTTTGAGGTCTTTATTGAAGCTTTCTAGCAGCGAAGCATTTTCTTTCTTTTTCCCAATGCTTCTAAGGAGAATGTCGCTATATAATGAAAGAATCTGCAGGACAATATCTTTCCTATTTTAACACAGATACCATGTCACTGCCTCTCTTCTACTTGTGCAGTTGTGATGAAAGCTATATGAATGCCTGAGCTGTTTCGAAAGGCTGTATTTTCATTCTAAGTAGAGAATAGCTGTGGGAAGACTTAAGAGCTTCTTGATGCTTCTTCATTTTCCACTAACTTTTCTTCTTCCTTATTCAGTGGCAGTAGAAATTGGGTGGGAATTGATAATCCTTTAGGAATGTAGCTTTTGACACTTATCTGGTGGATGATAATTAATGCATTCCAAGAGGATTATCTTAGTGGACTGTAGTTATAAGAGAGTGACATTCCATTTACGTGGAGTGAAACTTTAATATATGGCTGTCTCTACCATATACTTTTAGGAGAAATCTTCCACCTTTCAGCTCCAGTCAGCATAGCTCCACCCAGTCCAGCTATAATGAGAGCAACTGTAGGCACAGGCAGTTTTTAACAGTATGTTACCAAGCCAAAATACTATTCTTAACACAGCATATATGTAATTGTTTCTAAGATATCCAAGGTGAAACATTTTATATTTGTTTGCTTCAAGACGAGTAATGTTTGCAAAGAAACAGGATGAAGGCTGGGAGCAATGGGATTAAGAGAGATATTTGATTTTTATAAGTAGCATTTTTTCTTATAAGCTCCACTGTTGTATTGCAATGGAATAAAAGTTTCATAGGGAAGTTGCTTGGAACTCAACTATCCTTAAAACCTGTGTGGGTTGCAAATTGCTGTATTCCTTCACCAAGAATGCGAATATTTTAATATTTTAATACTTCTGGGCAAGGTTAGCTGATCTGCTCTGCTGTATATCAGAAGGACCTATGAGGATCAAAGAAGCCCCTTTTCTAAAAAAATTAAAGGATTTTGGAACAGGTTACCCATCCCACTATCATATGGACTAGGGGCTGTCCCCCTACATGAATATGTAGAATATTTTGATTCAGTTGAAAGGGACAGTTCCCTCACAGTTTTGACTAGTTGAGGGGCATAACATTTCCTGTAGTATTAGGAGATTCATGGTTTTTTGCATCTATTTAAAATAAAGAATATTGAGGAGGGTGATAGCTATAAATTACTACCTTTACTTTCCAAGTGTTACAAAACACACTATTACAGTATTAAAAGGCTACAGCTGATGCTATCATACGTTGCTGTACAGTCAAGGTAATTTTTATAACCTTAGAGCAATAGCCCACTCTGACTCAACTGTGGAAAAGTTGTCAATATACATTTGAGTACACCTTTACATTTGTGCTTCACTCTCATAAGTTAATCTTATGGAGGAAGTGTTATTAGCCACCAGCCATTTGTCAGGATGGGCTTTGTTTTCTGTCTCACTACACTGACTTGTGCATTGCATTGCAGATGCTATATGGATGCTAACAGGCTGAGTGTACTAATCCATAGCAATATCCTTCTCTCTCCAGAAAGAAAAACTCCTTTTTGGTATTTCATTAATATGTTTATTTGGTTCAGTAATTGGGTTTATTGTCTGTTTATGTGGTCAACTACCATTTTGTATGAACTACTGCCGATCTGCAAAAAGCATACTGAAAAATAAATTAAAGATGTCAGGCAATTCTCAAAACTACAAGAATAGTTTCAGAATAGAAGCATTCTGTTAGCTACCAAAGTAGAGGTCAGATTCCCCCAATACATTCCGGTGCACAGTAAAGATTATATAAATGTTAAATAAGACGAATACCATCTCAAAAACCACATTGCATTTATGTAGAAAACAAATTTGTGTCATTGAGTTGTAGATGTAAGGAATGGAAACAATTTATGGGATTCCCTAGTTGAACCCACATAAGGTACAAGATTCCTGGGTAAAATAAGTTTTGTAGTGCTCTGTCCAGTCTTTGCTATGAAAAGCCAAGATCCATTTAAATTGAAAATTTAAATAGGTTCAAAAAAGAAATAAAAACTCAGCATTTGTAAGGATGTAAACTCAAAATGTGTATGAAGCAGAAACTCCTTTTAAACTCCACTCATAACAACAGTGGAGTCGATACAGGGAAGAAGTTGTATTTCAATCAGTAAGAGCTAAATTGTCATAGCTTTTTTTTTTGTGCCTTTTTATACAGCAATAGGATCCTGTTTATATTTTGAATCTCACAAGTGAGGATATTTCCATTGTATGAAAGTATCTGTGCAACAATATGGTAATAACAAGTCAGATCTCAGATGACATATGTTGCAGTACTTCCTTACAAATTAGTATGCCTACAATGAATTTACACATCAACCACACAGTGAAAGGAGACCTAGAATTTTAGATTGAAAATTCTTGGCAATCTATGGGAAGTAATTTTACTGACTTTGGCGGAGTCTAGGTCAAATCTGTAGAAGTTACGTTCTACAATCCCAAGTCCATCTTGAAGACCAGACTTACTTGCTGTGCAGATTGCAAGCCTACAGTTGCAGCCTGAGGGACAACAGAAGCACACCTGTAAGGCCACACATACTGTGGCCTGCCCAATGGATTAGCATGTTGCCAAGATGCCTGGATAGGTTCTGCGCAGGTATTGTGGCAATTAGGTGACAGGCAGAGCAGAAATAAGTACTATGAGCACAACAATATATGAGAGAGATTTTCAGACTAAGAGGAATCCAGAAACAGATAAGTCAGTGAAAGTCTCCTTGATGTCCCATTATTTTTCATAGCAAAATTGTCCTTTCCTTTTAATTTGTGCTAATTTATTACATATCTCTACTGTTATCTTCTTGGCAATTATAAGAAGGTCTCTGTTTTATCAGGCCCCATTGGAGGGCGCCCTGGCAAGTTGATGTTTCTTGGCTCCTCACTTCTAAGAGGTGAGGGGTCCGGTCTGTCTGCTGATTTTTTGGTGTCAGGGAAACAGTCCTAGATAACTCTGCAACATAATGCAACAAAAGTCGTTTGGTACCTAAATGATTCAAAATCCTCCAGGTGAAAGCTCAGTCTCATCCTTACCATAATAGCCCATTCTCTCCTCCAAAAAAAAAAAAAAACCAAAAAGTACTCATGCATATGCTATATCTGGCTGGATTCCTTCTTCCCTTTCAGTTTCTAGGTTCAAATAGTAGTTATGATTAATAATATAATGACTCTGAGACATGTATTTCTTCTCTCAAAAAGGGAGCAAGTAAATTTATTCTTTCACAAAAGGACATCCGTTTTAAAGTGTATAGGGAAAATGTATCAAAATATTAATTAGACTTTTCTTTTGTTTTGCTAGTTCGCATTAGACAGATGGAATTCTGATCTTTAACAGCATCATGACTCATGAAACTGCTTGTGTACTAAAATGCCATTATTAACACAACAGTAGTTTTCAGCAGTTGGTAATTATTGGCATAATTAAACATTTATCAAGAAACAAGTATTTATCATTCATTAAACTTTCATTAAAAATCCATCTTAGCACAAGCTAGATTAGCCAGTGATTTTCAAGTGATAACTTCGTAACTTCTGGCAGGGATGTAGAGCATTTTGATAGCAAATAAATTCGTGTGTAATGCAACCTTTCAGGTTTTGTAAACACGTAGAGCATTTCAGATTTAGGAGTGTTATTTTTAAGCATTTTATAAGACTCAGACAAGAAAGTACTTGGCTATTTTCTGTAGGATTTACCAAGTTGGCATGTTTTTTAGCAGTGTATTTGAGAAAACATGATGGCCGTGAAAAGCCAGTGCTAACTATGATTTATAACTGCATTTACATGACTTAAATTCATTAAAGTCCGACATGTTTACATATATTGGGACATTGAAATGTACTTTTTTGAATGGGCTATTTCATAAAATCTACCTTATGATATTGCAAAAGGATGAAATGTCAGACTAGATGTTTGTAGTTGCAATCTTGAAGAGCTGTCTGATCTGGAAACAGTATTTTCCAACATTTAATAATTTTTGTTGCTGAAGAGGAAAACATGCATGTTTTATTATTTAAAAGAAAGAGACCTCTTACATCTCTTGGTTTTATTTTACAGAGTGGAATATCAGACATTATCCCTGATCTGTTCATGTTTGATCCATTCATTTATATGGCAGATTCATTACTTTTTTGCTGTGTTTAGGTATGAATAAAGGCAAAGTAGTTTGTGTGAATTTTAACACGCAGAAAAAGGAGGTTAGTCAACACCTCGTAGCTCTCTCTCATTCCTGTTTTCTTATTTAACTGTCTTTAAGTCTTTTTTCTCCTTGGTTATTTGTTATTTTCCTCGCTTCTCAACTGCCATTCCCACTAGCCTTTGTTATCACAGAAGCACTGGCTTACTTAATCTTGTAGCTACCGATTTGCTCTTTTACCTCCCAGTCCTTTGTTTCTTCTCTTGCTTATTGGTATGCTAGGATATATAGTGTAACCCCTCCTACACAGTCAGTGTTTTGCAAGAGGTACCAATTTGGCAAGGTTAGTGTAAGTTTAAAATGCTCTAATGTGATTGTCTAGATTGCGGTGGAGAAAAAATATTCAGTGAGCAAGACTGTCTGAGAAAGCTCCTTCACGTACGTACAAGTGCTTCACATCTTAGCCCATATTCAGCAACTTTGTTTGTGTTTCCTCTTGGGCAAAAAATTTACTGTATCAGTGCTTTTATGTCACAAGAATGAATTGAATTCGTACCCTTTAGTGCAAACAACAATAGACAGAGTGGTAACCTAGTGGAAAACAAATAGACGCCCCGTCCCTTTTGGGGATTCAGAGAGGTTCAGAAAGATGGAGCTGACGGTAGAGAGGTGGCAGATAAAAACAGGCCGAAGCAGGAAAGAATCCTGCGGTCATTTATTACCGTGCCATCTTCATAGTGTTTGCTGAACCAAGGTGCAGAGTAATGATTCAGACAAATGATGTTAATAATAATAGCTGGCCCTTTGGCAAAAATGGAATACCTAGTATTGCAGCATGAGACCTAATCAGATTCTCCAAAACTTGCTTCAGACCAATGGAATATTTTGTCATTGTGTTTTCCATCAATTTATTCACCTTGGATGCTGTGTTTTTAAAGGAAACCAAGTGATAAGCAATAATATTCCATCGGGGGGAAAAACCCCAAGATTTTTAATATTATGATATTTAATGTATAGTTTAAAGCTATTTTTAAAACAGTGTGTTATTTCTAATTTATTTTTGGTGGAATTTGAAGTGTTAAAATCAGTAGTATCTACAAGATACTTTCAGTAATCACAGTTTGCTTCATCACATTTAGAAACTTTCTGGAGTTCGTTACTGTTTTTTCTCACATAATCAATGCAAAATTTACCTTATTTATTTTAAGTTTGCTTTACAGTGCTTTTTGTTACACACAGAGTATCATTTGTAAAAGTGAGCTCCGTGTAAAGCCTACCTATGGATTTTAAACAAGGGGTAGTTGTTAGTACTGCTGATCTAATTATTTGCTTTGATGTGTTGTTACATATTTATACACAAATGAAAACTTTCACCCAAAGAAGCTTACTAACCATTTTGTACTGTTCAGATATGACATGGACTTGCTGGTTTTTTTAATAATACCTGCAGTTTTTAGTCATATAGGTTGCAATTCTTTTTATTAGCTGCTGTTCCGTTATCAACATAACCAACATCTGTTTTAATCTAAACATCATCAGACTTATTAATTAGGTACATTTTGGCATCAATTTATCACACATGCTTTGACACTTTTGATACTTGAAGCATAAGCTATTATGTGTATGAAAAAAGAAATACAAAGTATGATTTGGAGTCAGTGTTATACATCATCGGTAGGGGACAATTATGTTGGCATGTGGGAGGTTAATGTACACACTCTAGATGCCTTTGCTTGATTTGCTGTTTTCTTCTTCATAACTCTAGGTAAACAGTTTGGGCTGCCATTTAATGCACAGGTTAAGTGTAGTTGCAGGCTATTATACATCATTAGAGTAAGTAATATTCAGCTGTGGAAGAAAGATGGAAGCTTTTCACTTGTAGCCACTTGGACATTTCATTTTTCATCTAATATGCCACTGCAAAAATTAGTTGTGGCAGGCCTGATGTAATTTATAGCCCGGTACCCTGAAATTAAGCAATGAATCACACCATTTTGGCTGATTAGAGTTAATGCATTTTTCCCAATGACATATTTTGTAAAACAATGCAGTTTATTCTAAACTTTGCCTTATCAGACCTAGTAATTTCTCACGTCAACCTGTGCAATGGATTGTGCCATGTGCAGTGCACTCTGTCGCAGATTTCTTTTGGTATTGTATTGTAGTTATCTTCCAGTTTAAAGGGACAGCCTTCCCTTTCTTTCCTAATGTTCTGACTAGAAAACCAACTTTTCTCTCCCTCTCCCTCATCTTCCATTGTCAAACCAAACAATGCAAAAGCAAAACACAGAGCAACGCAATTCAGTGCAGCTTGATTGAAAGTGCAGGGTGTAATGATCAAGTGCGTAGAGACCATTGGATTGTGCCTCAGGCCTTCACACTCTGGATCTGGTCAATAACAAATTTATTACTAATCAAATCCAATAAATACAAAACAGCGTACATTTATTTTTATTTGGCACCCAGCTGGTCACAGAATAACAATAAAACAAGTAAGTCAGAGGTGTCCTTTCAGAAGAGTGCGCTGTAGCCGATACATGCTGCACTTAAAGCTCCTGTACATTACAAGCAGACACTCAGTCTCCAAGAAGCCTTGTTGTGGAGGTCTGATTACTAGTGAGCATTTTGTCTCACTTGCCTGTGGAATATATTAATGGTGCCAGCTCTTGAGTTTGGAGAATTCTGTTAGCCAAGATACTTTGCGATAGGGAGAGGTATCACTGCAGAACAGGATCTATAGGTATTAGTGTCAAGAAGAATAATGTCTTCCTTGCCCTTTCTCCTGGGTTATTGCATGGGTTATACAAAGACTGGGACGAGTTAATAGAAAACAAAGAAACTAAAGGTGTTTGTGGGGGGGTGGAGCAGGATCATCAACATAGCTGAGACGTGAATTTTATCATTGCCAAAAATAACGTGCGACTGTTCTTTCCCCCCCAAAGCACTAACATGCATAAGAGCACATGACATAATTATCGCAGGCATCTTACACCATGTAAAACAGTGGACAAACAGTGCATAGCTAATGTGAAGCTGACATTCAATATCCAGGATTTTTGTGTATCCAGGTATTTTTATACGTGTGCATAAAATTTACCTAAAACTTCGTGATGCTGCAATTTGTTACACAGACACATTATGAATTACAAAGTGTATGCCAAAAGTACAAACTGAGTAGCATTATTGGGAGTCTTTAATGATATGGAAAGCGCAGCTTCTGTGGCTTGAAAGTCAGATAGTGCAAAAATTCCTTCTTTCTTAGCTGATGGAGTCCCTGTATTTTTGTGTGGTTTATAGGAAAAAGCATCAACAGTCTCCAACATGTAGGAGAAAAAGGCAGCACACCTGCAAGACTCCAGCCTACCTTGTTCACACCCAGGATAGGAGAAAATGATTTATTATCTGTCCCTTGAATTTCTCTGAGCGTTCTGTCTAAACTTTAAAAGCAGATTACATTTGCGATTAAACCTTAACAAATGTTGTTTTAACTAGACTGCAATATATGTTATTGACAACAAGCTTTTTTTCCCCCTGAAAATAACATTGGTGCTTAGGCATGCAATTTACAAAAATGACAAGGAAGGGTGGTACTTTTCCCAAGGTGAATGTGAGTTGACTGATTAGCTGGTATTTTAACTTAGATTCTTGCAAATTACAGACATAAGAAACCCTGCAATTTATATGTACTTTAGAAGTGAAAGCTTTAATCCCATGATTCATGAAAGTAAAGTGGTAATAATTTAAGTACCATATTTTATTTATCCCTCAGCGTTGTCAGCTGATACCAGAAGTATTCTCACTATTTTTGGGTTGCTGCCTTTGGCCACCTAATTGCTTCTTAGGAAGTAAGAGGGAAATTGCTTATATAACTACATGGATTGTCTTTGGCAACGTCAAGCCAAGGCATCAATCAGTCCATCTGGGTAAAATCACAAGCTGACTCCGATATTGCTAAATATTTATACTGTCAAATACACACAGACATCCAGATGAAAAGAGGCATTCATTAGGAATGCTCCAGCTTGTCAGTTTAAAGATGTAGATTAGAGCAAAACCTCCCACTATGGTACTGAGTGCTCAGGAAAAGTCTATATTTAGCCATTCTGAGCAATAAATATCATCATATTGCCTCATTTAGGTAAATAGAGAATGAATATTGTCAAGATGATCTAGAGATAATGTAAACAGATCCCTGTTCAGAGTCTGTGTTACTAGGGTAAATTTCAGGACATTGGTGTGCTGCTGATGCTTTTTGGTTTAACCCTTTGTTTTAATCACATTCCCCTCCCCTTTACAGTAACAGTAAAATTTGTTCCCTGTAGACGTGAAGGGAAGGGAGGGGGGAAGATAGGGTGAGGTTTCTTTTTAAACAAAAGATAATTTCAAATTCTAACTGAGTTGTTACATTAATTATTAGTTTTGGTCTAATATTTTCTTGGCACTGCTAGAGGCTGCTGCTGCTGCTGGGAAATACAGATATCTGTAGCAATGCTGAAGCTCATTCCAGAGTTTAACATGGGAACTGACAAAGCCCATCAGTCAGAAGAACATCACGGCTCTGAGGTTAAGACATGATTTCAAGACTACAACAGTTAAGACTCAAAGTGAAATTTCTTTTATAGCACATTTTTTTCTGTGATAAAATGAGGCATATTGTAAGAATAAGCGATGAAAGATCAGTCCTTCAATGAAAATTAAGTTACTTTACTGCTTCAAAGTGGGTCGCTTGTCCTGATAAATTAAGAGTAAAATTTGTTCACTGTACTACATACACAAAAAAGATAGCAGAAGGACTTTTTTTTTACCTTTTGGGGAAGGCCTGTGCCTCCCTCCACAGAACTGGCACCTTGGAAGTTACATGCAAGGAGAGCCGTGACTGACGTCAAAGTTTTAGTTAATTGCACTAGATGATTTTTTAGATTAATAATTAACATCTCTCTTTATAACTAAATATCTGTAATTAATCAGCAAATCATAATATGGAGACTAATTAACTTCAAACTCAAATCTTAACAGAAAATCCATATTACTATCCAGTATCATTAATTACTGTAGTAATCAAAGTTATCCCTCACGAGGTTTGACAAAAAGCTTTGTAGGTTTATAAACCAAGCTATTATCACCAAAAAATCCCATTTTGAAAGCAGCTTCAAATAGCATTATAGATAACTAAATATTAGATTGGAAATTTAAACAAATTTTCATTTTGTCTGTATTACATTATCAAAAATGCACTCACTGAAGCTGGGTAAGTAACTAAGAGAGAACACTTCCCTTCTCGCCACGAGTATGCGGATTTTTGTTGCGTTTTTTTTTTTAACCTTTTGGAGTTACAGCAGTGATTTCTGTCAGAAGATCCATTTGTCAATGTCTTTTAAAAATATGCCATACTTTCTGGTATGTTTTGCTGTGGTGCTATCCGTGCTAGTTCAAGAAATAAATTAGCAATTGTTTTGGCATTATTCACTAGCAAGTCCAAAAAAAAAAAAAAAAAAAAAAAAGAGGTTGAAATTTAAGATGAATAAATCTTTATCTGTTGATTAGTTCAATACAAAAAAATGGCATTCAATGGGAAGAAAAACCCAAAAAGAACAAAGTAGGGGTGTTATGCCACAAACCCTTACCCCAAACAAATCCTATTTTAATTAGCATGGACATCACAACTAGAAAGATTTTGAATGTGTTCATTTTAATTTTTAATATACAAGAAAGACAATAGTACCATTGTAGCACACTAAAATCCCTTAGCTGTTTTTCATTTAGAAAGTTAGGAGTTAAAATCGTGTCTAAAATCCACATTTCAATTATTTTATCACCTAATCTTCCAAGTGCACACATCCGATACTGTTCTTTTGTGTGGCAGCTGTAAAAATCGTAAGCAATTTTTACTGTCAAGAAAACTCTGAATAAATAGAGGCTGTTAACTTAGGCAGATATCTGAGGTTATTTGGTGGCAATCAAGAACTCACAGCACTTCAACTAATGGGTTATGATCAGAAACTGTTCCTAATAGCCAGCTAGACGGATCTGAATATGAAGATTTCTATAATTTTGTTGTCAGCTTGTGATGTACTCTAGTGCTAATTATTTGGAACAATTATGTTTTCCTAATAACAAAAGAAGAAGCAGTGAATTAAGCAGGCTTACCTTCAGATCTTTAGATAACAGTTTAAATGCACTTGCCATTAAGAAATAACATTTCTTTTTCCTGTATGGAACCCTAATTATTGAAGATGCTTGTCTTTTAAAACCTACTTCTTCTGCTTCTTTTAAGCATGTTCAATGTGTCAGTTTACACTGATGACTTCAGTAACTAGTATTTTCTCAGTCTTAGGTTTATGCCTGTACCTCCCATAGACTGCTTACTTCATTTGGTTATTCAAAAACCATAATTAGTGCAGTAATTAACATGTGGATCCTTCAAAGGAAGACTGTTAGAATCATGGGACGTCTCTCATCATTCTTACTGATGTATAGATGATAAAAAGACTTAGGTTGAGGTGACAACAGGATTTGTATTAGTGCACATTATCTGAGCTGCAGGGAAATTCAGACAGGACCGTGGTCCATGGAGTCTTTCCTTTTGAAAAAAGTAATTATCCACACTGTTTCCATAATGTAACTAGGTGTTATCCTGCATTTGCAGCTGTCAAATCATTTGTTTTAAAACCATTATTTTATACCTTACAAATACATGAAAGTTTGGAGGTTTGCACATTATCTGTTAACCAATTACAGAAGTGGGGTGCAGCAAGTGCAGCAATAAAAAACAACAATAATAGTAATTCATATAAGCATAACAGATTCCTTCTTGACAGTCGATTTCGGAGATGTTTATGGTAATGTTAAGTTGATACGGTCATAAGATTACATCCATAAAGAAAAGGCCAATTTCATTTTATTTATTTTCCCGGGAGAAAATGTATTTGTTTGTTTGTTTAAGATTTCAGATAAGCTGAATCTGTTGCATTTTCAAGCCACAGTAAATCAGTTGTTGGTATGTGAGCCTCTGTATGGCTCACACAAATGTATTCCAGTGTTTCTATGAGATGCTTGCAGCTGATGTTTTCAGCTTCAATATATAATACTTTAAATTAGTGCGTTAAGGAAATACACATTCTTTCATTCAGCCTTTAAGTTTCTCCAAGTAGTGTTCCTCTTTTTCACGTTCAGTGACATATGCCAGAAAAATTCAGTATTTTACCCTACAGGCGGCCCATGGGACTGGGATGAAATGGCCTCTATACATAGGGTATGACTTTATTTGCTAAAGAGGTTATTTGAAAAAGCCCTTAGGGTACTGCTGCCCTTTTGTCCCTCAAACTAGTAGGGGGAAAAATATAAAAGGAACTACACAGTAATCCCTTGTAGACAGGTGACCTTAAGCCAATTCTATACTGTAAGGTTTGTTTCCATTTAAACTCAAAACAGACAAAGAAAAAAAGCAAATTGCAGAATCTGTTGCAGAAATATTGCAATACTTTTTTTCTGTAAATGACTATGACATACAGACAAATTTTACTGCAAATTCACAAAATTTAGTATTGTTCTATATAATAGAATGCAATGCTCTGTAGGCAACGTGTCCTATATTCTAGCAAAAATAGCATCTGAGGAGTGATGGGAATAGAGGTACGCCTGTTTATTTCAGGTAACCCGTTCAGGATTTTACTTTCTTTACCAGCGTTTCAATCCTGCAAGTACAGACAAGTGTAATTAAGCAAAAGGATATAGACCTTCTGATTGCAGTAACATTATTAATATACTAAAAATTAGTCAACATCAGGACCCACTGGAAAAAACAACAATCACCTTGTCCTTTGAAGTTCCTTTTTCTGTCCACCTTAGAGCTGACTGTTGATTGAAGTTAACAGAGCTACAGTTAAACTAGATCAGAGTTATCACAGGGTCACGGTCCCACTGCAGGTGCACCGGTTCATGGCGGTGTGTTTGGCATTCAAATCTGTGTACATCCGTGCTAGTTTTGCAGTGAGAGCCACCATATCATTCTCTTTATGCTGCAGTGAGCTATTACTAAATATGTACCATCCCAATTAGATACTGTTTTTCAATAGGCGGTCTTCAAAATACCGTGATAAATTATGAGCAGCAGCTCTGAACCCACTTCAGGATAGCCTCTAATAAGTCACAGGTGTGACATCACTGAGCACTGTAATTAATGGGTGTTATGCCACTCCCTTGACTTATGAGATTTTCAGAGGCTTTTAATTACTTTTGAGTTTAAGCCATTCTGGCAGAATTTTGAAGGAGCTCTGGTGGCAGGCTATTCTGAATGAAGCCGTTCTAGCGACATTTGGAAAAAGAGCCATGCTGGTGGCTGAAGGAAAGTGTTTCGGCTGTTCTTCACACCTGGTAGTCTGGAGGGAGGTTAAAGGAAACAGCTTCTGTCGACTGCTGCAGGAACTTTTTTACTGTGTTCCCTTTCTGCATCTGGGGCGGAACTGTAAAAATTGTGGTCAAATCCACATATTATATAAAATAAAAGAGAGGAAAACATCTGAAAAGCCAAGAATGGCTTGAAGGGTTATCATGATATCATCGACCTGATCTTAGGTATGGAAAAGCCATTGTTTCACAATGTGAGCGCAGACTATGTGTAATTGATAGAGTAAATAGAAGAAATGCCTTCATGTATCCCCTATCAAGGATTAGTTATACATGATCACCAGTTAATCAGCATTGATATAAACCTGTATTCTTTAATTTCAGTGCCAAAATCTAATAGCAAAAGAATTTCACCCCTCATACACACATGTGCACACACACCAGAATGCACATATCATAATATTAAGTTAACTCAGGTGTAAAGCTTTGTTCTCTAAACAGCTGAAGCTTCACATCATTGTTTATATGCACAAACCACACATATTTCTCCATATGTTGGCACCATATTGGTGCTATCACCATAGCATTCCCTCCTCTTTAGATGATCTTTTGTTATAACATTTATTTTTGTGAGGCAAATAAAATACAGTAAATGTAAACCAATTATTTAACCAAATTACTTTGATTGTGGGAAACTGACAATTAGTGTTACAGCTTCTCAGCAGTGAAATCCACACAATAGAGCAGACTGTGATATTCTGTATTGCCGTGTAAGTCAATGTAGTGCATTTATTTTGCAGCAAGCTGTGAGAGAGGAGAAGTGCAGGAGCTGAGCAAAGTCCATCTTGATGAACTATTATTCTCTGTGTCTCGTGTCATGTTACTTAGTTTTTCTAATTGATTGTTAATATATTGGGACAGCTTGTCACAGAAACCTTGATGACTGATGTCAACACTTAAAGCATAAATCCATAGGTACTAAATGATCAGCTAATCAATGATGTCTCAGAGACTTGCTTGATTTCTAGCAAATGTTGATGACAAACAGTTTAGTTCAGTTACCTGTAATGATTACCACTTCAATAGTTCTACCTTTTGCAAGTGGATTGGGGGGGAGTATTAAAATGATATGCACCAGTACACCCACATGATTGGGGTTTATTCTCAAAGCTTGAATGCATCAGCCCTTCCATGAAATAGCTGTGAGTTAGGAGAGCATTCTGGGTATTGTCATGCAAATGAGGCCACCAAACATACCACTTTGCTTCAAAATTGCTCTGCAGTGACAAGTAGCTTTTAAAACTGGAGCAGGGTTTTCCAAGCTAAGTGAGCAACCCTATATATCCTCTGAGATCCACTTTCTAAAATAAGTACCTATATACAAAGTCCTAATTCCACATCTGAGTGCTCAGATTGGCACTTACTACATACCTATACATCTCATTCTAATGCAGATTAGGATGGTCCTTTATACTTGAGTATTGTGTTTCTCTCACATCCATACAGTGAAGAAAAAAAAAAAGAAAGGTGATGCATGTAGCACTGAGAAGTTGGGTTTGATCTGGTATTCAGCAGCTCTTTAAGCCAAGATTTCATGGTATATTACTTCAACTAATTCAAATTTTAAGTAGTACTACAGCAGCTTCTCTGCAGCACTCAAGAACTTGGCCCATAGGTCATGAGGAAAAAACAAGTCCTCACCTGCCTCATAGTTCACAGAAAATATCTGTAATCAGAAGCTATTTTAGTATAGTTTCAGGACGAGTTTCAGAACTGGTAAGAAAATGTGTTAGACATTTCTCTCTCTTTGCAACAAAACACATCCATCCCAAATATGGTCAGGACTGGGTAGCCTTTGACCAGCATCTTAATGCCAGTTGGAAGCCAGGGTAGATCTCAACATTTAACTGGTATTAAATATTGAAGAACGAGCAGAATCCAGATTTTTTGGTTTAGTCCAAAATTGTTTTAATCACATTGTGTATCAGACAGGATTTTGTCCATGTCCTGAATGTGGCCAAAATTTTAAACTCTGACCAGTTGTGTTCCATGTGCCATACACTGGAAGTAACCAAGCCATAGATACGAATCACAGGGTTGTCATAGGAATGGAAGTCTTTCATCTGCTGGCCAGGTAAGGATTTGTAAAAGCTGATGGAGATAGTGGGTACAGGGTTGCTGCAATGCAACAACAGACGGGCTTCTGAAATCCCCTGTGGCCCAGTGTCAGCTATGTTGTCAGTATGGTACTGCTTATTACCTCATAGAAATGCCTAATGGTGTTTTTCTCTTTTTTTGGTGTTTGCTGCACATTTGCTGCACATTTAGATGGAACCTGAACTCTACAAACCGAATTGCCCTCAAATCACCCCAACATATAAACGTCAAAATATTTTAGTTTCAAATATTTAATCTTGTCATGACTGGATGGGAAATAATAAGAAAACAAAACCAAGATTATTTTGAGAAAGAGCTACTGCAATTGCCCTTAATTTTTTTGTTATGATAGCTACATTATCTCCTAACCTCTTTTGCAGCTGTCATTTAAGTAAAACTTGGTGTTACATTTCCTTTTGTATTAATAGTGCTATTTATACACAAATGGAGCAGATCATGATGCAACAAAGAACTTTTTATACTTCATAGATTGTGTAGCAAAATAGTACATTATCAGCATAACATGCCCCAGTGTAGAGTGTTCTGCAGGTTTAAATCTCATCATTATGAGAAGAACTTAATATCTAGGCACAAAGATTTTGCTGGAAAGTTTTGAGCTAGGCCATTGTCATCTAACTGAAAATGAAAACTTGTTCATGATAATTAGAGAAGGAGGATTAGTGGAAGATCCACTCTATAGATACTGTTCAGATGCAGCTCCAGATACCTACTTTTTCAGCTAGAGTGCGGCTGCATTCATTTTTGCTTGCTTGCCATGAGACAATCCCAGAAATAATTGTCAATCTGTTGCCCTACTGCACTTAAATCCCTTGTCTACAAACATAATGCAAAGTGAAGGTGGTTGAGGTTTCATAAAAATGAAGCTCATGGTTTGACAGACCCATCCGTGCCAGCTTTATAAAACAAAAGTGCCCCATTTTATCATCATTGCCTTTTGTTCTGCACAATGCTGTTCACGCAGTGGTTTTATGAATGCTTGCTGGTAGAGTCTGTAAGCCTCGATTTATCTGACTGCTTCCTCTCCTGTGCTGTCTGTTCTCAATTGCACTGCTAGCTTCCCTGCCCCCACAATTTCCTCTCCTTAACTCAGCACTTCTCCCCAGACAAATCCGAGGTAGAACCTCCTAGCAATTTTCCAAGGTTCTGGGCTCAAAGACTAAACTAATTTGTTTTTGAATTGCAGATCAAACATAAACTGCAAAGAAGCATTTAATCAGTTAGGAGAAGCAAGTGTATGGCTTGTTTAAGTCCCAGAATCCATAAACCTGTAATGATTTTATTATATTGGTGTCAGTTTTCATTATTTTCATGAATGGGTATTCCCTGCTTAATGCACGATATTTGCATCTGATGAACCAACGAGTTTAAACATGGTTTGTTTTAATGCTTTGTGAATTTGCATTCAAATTCATCAGAAGTAATTCTATTTGAAATCACACAGGGCTAAACGCAGTGGTTGTAAATCCATTTGAATTGAGATGCCAGAATAAGCCCATTAATCTACAAATCTACAATATAATTTTTGTATGGTTGGTGGGCTTTTGTTCTGTTTTTTCATGATGAGGCAGAGGGGATACCAAGTGTGTGTGTGGGAGGGTAAGTGTTTGGGAAAGTTTTGATAAATTGACCAAGAGGGACTATGTCTTTGTTAAGGAAACTGGCCTGTGAAAGGAACATATGAAAGGGCAGAGACCATGTCTGTCACTGGCACTTGAGGTAGTTGCACAAGGAGAAAGGAGGTTTCTCAGATAAGCAGGTCTCCTAGTGTTTAGAATGATAGAGGTTATATCATCAGGACCTTCATTCGGACTGCAGAGGAAAAAGTTCACCCAGAGCTTGGAGCAGCACTGTGGCCTACACTTAGTGTTTGCTAAAGACTCTGTTAGCTTGCATTTCTATTTTTCTCCTCTGGTCCCTTGTTTTCCCTCTGTTATCCCTTGAATAAATGTGGGAAGGTTCACCTCCAACAGAAAGCGGGTCATTTTGAAAGGGGTGGAGAGGGTATATAATAGCAAGCAGTGATTCATTTCTTGGTGGCTGCAGAAGAAATCTGTACTTCTTTCAGTGCCTAGAGAATGGTTTTAATTTCCGTAATATTAAATAGACTGACCTGTCTGAAATTAAGATGTTTGCTTAAGCTGATAGTGACAAGATTTGAAGATGGATATATCATTGTCTGAGAGTTCAAAAACATGTATGGATGAGAAAGCTTACACTGTGAGAAGAAAAGTTTATGAACATAGTTCCATACTGCATGTTCTTCTTAAACGTAACAATGAAGGTTTTTGATAAAACTTATTTTTTAAAAAATGTGTAGTTATACATAGTGTCCTTTAGGCTTTTAATAGGAATGTCTTCATTTATTTCAACAGGTGACAATTAAAAATAGAATTAAGCTGATAACTTTTGAAAATAATGATTTTTAACTAACTTTTTGCATGCTTTCCTCTGGGAACAAGCAGTGCCAGTTTATCCCTTGTAAAGAAGAAATTAAAACACTCTAAATCCCTGTTTTGAAAGCCATAGACAGGGCCTAACTGAGGGCCCAACTTAGAAAAGCATTTAAACCTCTGCTTAGCATTAGCTATATGCTTAATTCCCAAAAGTCTAACTACAGGCCACTTCTTACGCACTTGCTAGAATTGTGATGATCAGGACTTCAGCCATCTGACATCTGTGAAATGAGCTAGTAGACTTGAGTCTTTTTCATAATGAACCAGTTGCCATCTGATAAAATTCTGTAATTGCAGATGGTATCAGTGGACACTTATGACAATCTCAGCAGAGACTGCAGCCCAGCATTCCTCATTATAGGATACATGGACACACTCTGCTCATGAACATGAGGTTGATTCATTGACAGGGCATTATCAGGAAAAGTGCAATGATATGACTGGTGCTTCACTGTGCATGAATGGACTACCTCAACTCTTGGACAATAGGCTCTTCTAACAAAAGATAATGCTGTGGTTAAGACATAAAGCTGTGACTCAGTACACTTGGAAATTGTTCTGTGACCCTGTAAACACACTTTTTGTTATTTTCCACTTACCTGCACGAAAAGTTAGAATAACTCTTTTTCAATTTATGACATTACTTAGTGATAAATATATTACTAATTGTGAGCAAATCGGGAGGTACAGTTTTAGAATGGTTAGATAAATGCACATGGTTAGATAAATGCTACTAGATTTTAAACACTTTCTGTTAAGTTTGCATTTACATGTGCTTGTGCCTAGCAGGCCAATTTTATTTTGCTTCCTACTTCTGCATTGAGGAAATTAGCTTTAAGCACACAGACCTAAAAATCTTGCATAAAATTCACTCTATTGTGAAAGAGACTCTAAAAAAATAACGTGGAAGAAGAAATACATTAATTTGGACGTCTTTTAGTTTGTTCTTTTAGACACTGACATAATTTTTATTCTGCCTGTTTACATTTTCATGAGTGTATTCTTTTTATAAAGGAAATAATATCATTCAAATAGCTTTAGATTCTATTCGTTTCAGTAGAAGCACTTGAAAAAGTTTTTAAGGGTACTTAGAGACACACTGAAAAAAATTATGAACCTCAACAGATTTTAGAGCACTGGAATGTGTACCAAAAGATATAGCTACGAAATCTGTAAGCTCTACCTGGGACTTATAGCACCTGTTTCAACCTGTGATGCCATGGGCTGCTCAGAAGCTCTTTAATCTGCACATCTTTGAAATGAGAGAGCACAATGACTCCTCCTGCACCTTTTGTCTCTTATGTGCCAGAACTTAGGAAACTGATAGTTCACTAAACTACAGTGGCTGGAAAAAGAATAAGAAGTATTTAAAAGAAACAAAAAAGTAGCTGAAAGAAGAAACCTTGAACATAAGTGTCAGCAGCAGCTGTTAGTTTCTTAGTATTTCTGAAAATCAGATCTTCCAGGTATTTAGCATCAGGCTAGGTTTTTTTTGGTGGAGTTATTATGTGATGTCTGTCTTGTCACCTATCACAAGCTTTATTGCTTTCACAAAAATTATCATAATTTCCCCTGAACTTTTGTCTACTTCACTGAAAAAAAGTGAACTAGGTTCCAGCAATAGTAAAAGGGCTTGAGGTCCTCTTACATGACCTCTAACAATGCTATAGCAAATCTCATATAACAGCAGAATAAGAAGTGCATTTGCTGCACTGTGCTTCACACTACAGACAAGTATGCTAGGAACCATGGGGCTTTAAAACCACTTGACATTATTTAGTTAACATACTTTTAAGCATTTTTTTGCTTCAGTTGTAGAGAGATATATATAATACATCTTTGAACAAATGCTATCAGAAGTAGAATCTAAGTGGCGTTTATAAATGTATTACAAAAATGTGATCACTAATAAGTTTTAAAATATTCCCTGTTTTTCTAGTCTAAATTACGCCTCAGGAAGACAAAAAAGAAGAAGAGCTAATGAAATGACCTGACAGCATGGCAGGGTTTGTTTACTAGTCCATATTTGAATAGGATTCATCCTTCATATAATTGACAGTTATTGCAAATTCTTTGGCTTTTTAAGACTTAAGGCGCCATGGTCTTGGGTGAACTTCAGTTCAGAATAGAGTTGTTTACAAAAGTTGCAGAATCGCATGCTGTGTTTTGCTGAACTGTTCTGGAATAGCCTGGATTTGCAATACAAATGGTGATGACTCAGGTTAAATGATATTCTGACTGTCTTGTAGTCAGTTTATTCCATCTGGGATCTTCTTCACCCAGGCACCTGGAAGTGGACAAGGGAGCTGAATTGCTTTTCGTTGCTCACTGTGTCCAAATGTCTTCTCCACAGTACAGCATGAACATTCCAGTGCTTTCTTAAAATCAGGTTATGCTGATCCAAATGGGACAAAAAGTTTCAGCATTTGCAGAATATATAGACAGAATATGTGCACTTAAACCTTCTATATTGCTATGCCAGTCAGCCTTCTAACAGCTCTTGTTTCACTGTTCTGAGTATTCCCTGTCAAGATGTCTCCCCTAGAATGGCCAAGACATAATTCAGTTGTATCTGTACCAGAACAATGTGCAGCAGGCGTGCCTTTGAATGTGCAATTAAAAATTGCTTTGGCCTGTTTTCTTTTCCTGTTTCACATTTTCATAAACTCACGTGTAATTTGATGAACACTGTCATTCTTTAAATTTCTTCAGCATTACAGTTCTCAAGGGACTTCTCTCTCATTGAATGTCATTTTTGCATATTTACTTTCTCCACAAGTGCTAGTATGCAGTAGCACAAGTTGAATCTTGCTTTTTTTTTTGTATTTACTTACGCTACATCCTGTTTGTCTTTGCAATGATGTTAACACTTCCTCCCAAATTAGTATTAACTCCGTATGCCATCTAAAAGCTGTTATTTCCACCCCTAGCTGACCAACAATTTAGTTAGTTTTGTTGACAGAGTAATATGAAAGGTACTCAGATCTTGAAAGAACAACTTTGCAGATGAGTGAAATCAACTGAGGTAAGGAGCTTCAGAGCACTGAGGCAGAGCTGCAGTGCAGCCATTTACTTTGCACTTCCCACGCAGTCCTGGCACACACACCATCTTAGCAATCCCTGTGTCGGTAGTACTCAGCAATGGCTCAGAAAGCATCACCTTTGGTGTCTTCTGTCTTGTTTTATCTACGTGCAGCCTAGTGCCTTCTAACACCAGAAGTGGAAGACAGCTCATTTAAGTACTACCGTATCAGACAGAAAATATATTTCTGTCAGCAGAAGGGTCAATTATATGAACAGCACTTCTTTTGAAGATGTGCTGGAAACATGCTGCTTCTATCCTTCACCAGAGGGGAATCATGAAAAGAAGACTTTGTCACTCAACCCTTAAAAGTGGAATAAAAGAGTTACCCGTCTTTCCAGCCTCTACTTCCCATCCCACCTCGCAGAACCAGCATGTACCCCTGCTTCATGCTTCCTATGTAAGCTGGTGACACTCTGAGCTGAAAAGTCAGCATCTTTTCTGATGATTGTCTTTTTGGGCCTGGTAAGCTTTGATCTTGTCAGTGCCTTGGCAGGAGTGAAGGGTCAGCAGAGGGGAAGGCCTCTGCATTGTACCTGGACCACCTATGACCAGCCCTATCCCCTCCTTCTCATAAGTTTTTGGATTCTTTGCACCAAGACTGACTTTTGGGTGGGATATCTGATGTCAGAAGCTTGGGAACTTAATTCGCCTTCATCTTAGGCCATGATACCATTGCAGGGACAGCTGTATTGGTAGTTGAACCCATGTTGTGGGTGAACACGTAAGACTGAAGCATCTAATCAGTTGTCTTTTAAAAACACAGATTGGCCTGACCTACAGTTTTAAGACTAAATGATCATAGTACTCCTTTCCAGCTGTAGATTTATTGCAAAAATATATAAATATTATTAGCCACTGACATTACATTTGATGCAAAAAGAGCAAAAAAATAGATCTTTTTCCTCTGAAAACCTGTACGAGTTAAAACCACAAACCCCTTTCCCTTGTTTTTTCTTCTGAAACTGGTTGTAATGCTCGTTTTCTCACTGTACCAATCTGTACCATTGACCAGATGTGTATCAGTCCTCCTGATGTGTATCAGTTTTCCTTCCTGTGTTCCTGAGCAGGTGAGAGACAAAAAGGAAATTATCAATTCTATGGCAGTGTCCAGACAAAAAGTGGCAAAATCAAATTATGAAGTTCACCCTTTTTAGCAAAATTAACTGATCTTATATTGCCCCAGCACAACTCTTTCTTTCTGACACTTTATTACTTCCAAATATATGAATCAGGTTTCATTCAGTATGATTTTGATGAATTCTGCAAAAGAGAGTACACTCATCTCTTCCGATGCTTTGATATTGAAACAGCTAATTGCTTTACTTGTTATATGTTAGCTTTTGATATCAGCCATCCCATAGACTCCTGACACCTTGCATGCTGAGAAACCCTGTCCTTGAAGTCACTATAGTGCTCAACGATCAGAACTTACCGCTGGTGTTTTGTTAGCATTTACTAGCAACGTCTTGGCAGAGGGTGACCTCTAGTACTGTCTCTAAACATTTTCAATTTACAGACTCAAGAATTTTTTGCTGTCTTTGCCTCTCATTCTTTTGAAGAGGTCAGCCCTTTACAAATTTGCCACAAGAAAGAAGTTCAAAATACCCTGTATACTTAAACAGCTTAATAGTAGCGTAGCCACAATGAATACACAACATACAACCCATTTTAATATTTATAGAAGAAATTCCCATTGTTTTAAGTGTACACAAGCAGCTGCTGTCATTTGGCTATGAGCAGATGTTAGACCTCCGAAAGCTTCACTGATAATTAAAATACTAACAGTTAGTGTTTTACCCCAGCTGCAGGTTCTGTTTACTGTAAATTTGATTTTAATGGTGCCTCTGTGCAGTTATTGAATAGAGGTTTGTTTTCTACTATACATACAAAAGTGTCTACAATGAAGACAAATGGTTATTTCCCATAATTTACTCTGGAACGATATGAATGTACACTGTAGCATAGTTGAATTTATAAATGAAATACGGATATGACTATCACATTGGAAATGGTAGTTTCTGCTGTCTTAACTAACAAAAAGAGCTAGGGAAACTTGCTGTTTCTAGTTATTCCCAATCATCCCCCCTAAAAACTGCTGCACTTTTCATATGGGTTGAGGCATGCCCTCGAGCAAAGAACAGGTGCTCCTTTTTACCAAATGGATGCGGAAATTGGAATAAATAAATACAGCAAATCACGACACTCGTGTTTGATAGGTATGGAGAGGAATATAATTTCTGCTTGATCATTTGATAACAATGTTTTATTTTAGGTATCCCTTACAAGTGTCTGATCTCTTTAGTGCACACATGTACATCAAACGTTAGGGAAGGCTAGCCACTTTCAGAATTGATAATCCCAAGGGCCTGATTATGCAAACACAATGCATAATGCAAGCTACCATGTTTAGTCCCTTGGAGACCATTGAAGCTAACTATGGCAGTAAGCAGTACTTTTGATAAATAAATGTTTATAGGACCAGGATCTAAATGTATATATTCTTGAAAAACAAAAACTCTTGCTGAGATAATAATGACAAAAAGGAGTTTTTGCTTTTTTTGACAAAACAGTTGCTGTCTAGGGCTAAACGTATTTCAGAAATCCAGATCCTTTGCCTCATGAGCAGGGTTTGTGTTGGTTTTTTTTTTCCCCCTGATTTTGTCATACTAGCTTTCATCTTATTTTTCATATTATCTTATATGTTCTGTCTGCCTAGAAACAGAAATCTGCGATTTGACCAAGCATGACTAGTACCTCTTGAAACTGGGATTCTGATTTAAAGTGTTAAAAATGAACTTTCCAGTTGCACTGCAGGGGATGAAACAGAAAAAAATGCATCCTTGTAGCATCAATGTCAGTTGTTACCAAACTGAGGGCCGGAGTAGCCTTTGAAACTGGACTGCCAAAAACATGTCCCGGCTGGCTATCCTCATCTCCAGCTGCTAAATTTCACTGGAAGAGCTAGCTAAAGTGCTCCAAATACATTCCTGATGCCACTTGCCCATATAGGTAGTTGCTATATATGCTACAGCGAGGATTTTGCTCACAGGTAGGAGTTAAGAGGACAAGCCTGCAAGGCGGCAAGCAGGTAAAGAGGAAAAGCAATCAACAAGAGAATCAGTTACTGTGCAGGTTAGGCAGTTGTAAAATCTGCATGTTAACACTGTACATGTTTGCCATGATCAGTGTGAGTTTTGATATGTGTATTTTTTATTTGCATAGCTTCTGTAGCACTGGGCTCTATAGTGTTCATTTTTGACCTTGAGTGCAGGAAAAAAGAAACTGAAATTTTTCACAGAGAAGGCCTTTTTCCAAAGGTTAATTGGACATTGGAGGAAGCTAAACCAAACCAAACAAACTGCCTAAACACCCTAACTGAGAGGCTCAGCTGTTTATTTTGGTGTTTGTTTTTAATTTTGTTGTTGAGCTTTTTCTTTTTTTTTTTTCTTTTTTTGCAGTTATCATGGTTCTCTAAGGTGTGAGAGGTAAAATTCACATGTAGGAAATTTCAGTCTGTTTTTCAGAAGAAAAAAAAATTACAAAAGCCTTTCCTTTTACATTTTAAGGAAGCTAAAAGGACATCTGCTCCTTTGTTTAAGAAGAAAGATACCTGAAAGGTTAAAACTTCATCCTTTACTCAAGCAATTCTTTGAAGACCTTGAAGTTTCTAAACATGACTGAGTGGTTAAGGAGAAAGCTAGGAGCCAAGGATGTTTTGAGTTTCAGCATTGAAAAATGACATCAGTGGATTTTTAAGTAAAAAATTAACTGTGAACATTTTCGAGGAATTGTTTTTGTTCAGTTTTTATTTACAGCAATAATATACTGAAAGGAAAATAACTTGCTGCATTGGTATCTCTTCAGATTTATGCATTTTGTGTCAATAGTGGAATTTTTTTTAATAACATTTCTTAGGGAGCTGGTTAAGTATAGCTATAGGTATACTTATTTGTACACTTTTACAAATATTTGCTGCCTTTGTGGACGTAATAGTTCTGACAGGGCCATTTGGAGTTACTGATTTATTTCACTTCTTGGTTTGTCCCATCCTGCTTTCTTTCCTTCAGCCAAAGACAAGAATGAACCTCACAACCTCTTATTTAGTAGTTTAACTGGCTCATTTAGAGAATGCTGGCCCACACATTGCTTGCGCATAAAAACCTTACAAGTTAGAAAGAATAGCTTTTACTATGGTTAAGAAACAGAGTTCTGAAAAACGTGGCTTATTATTATGGCCTCTGAAAGCCCAAAGTTATGACATTGTGCCACAGTCCTTAGACTGCACTTAATTAATTAGAGATCATTAAAAAATAATGTAAAAAAACCTCAGAGAGCAGAAAGTTGGAGCTTGATCAAGGCCTAAATTGCTTCTTTATGAATTTGAATGGTGGACTTACCATACCTTTCAAAATACTGCGCTGCCATGTGAATAGTAAGTTTTAAAGTAAAAAAATCAGTTGCATATTCAAGTGATGCCTGACGTAAGCTGATTTTTATATGTCTTTCAAACTTCTTTAAGGTTGTGCTTAATTGAAAGAAAATATGTTACTTTGCATTCACATTATTTAATAGTCATTTGAGTAGACACCAAATATTTGTACCTGTCGATAAATAACATACCTAATCGCCAAAGTATGGAAAATTAAGTGTCACTGAATAGGCTGCTATAAATCAGGCCTTCTAGAACTTTTGCAGAAAAAGAAAAATAGCTGGCTTAAGCTTGCTGTGTAAATGCAGATCATTTCCGTCGTCGTAATGGATTGTTTCATATGTGACTTACTGCTTTGTCCTAAAGGTGCTCCTTGTGAAGGATGTCCTCAGCCTAGCCTCACCATGCACAACCGCTTGCTACAACTTTTGAGGAAGGATTAGAATTCTAAAGAGGCTGCTGGCTGAGAGCAAGGTGGTGCTTTACATATAATATTAGCCCAGACTTTCCTAACGCATTACGCATTTCTTTCTGAGACAAGTCTCCTTAATGCCATCTTTATCTGCTACACGATGCATGAAATCTACTTTCTGTTTTAGAACTGCGGCTGACCCCCGACCCCGCGAGTGCCGCCACAATGTGACCTTTCTATTGTCATCAGCTTTCATTCTCCTGAAAATTCTATGAATTTTTATTACAAGTTTTTATAAACCAAGCTGAGGCTTCAACAAATTACTTGACACAGATGAGATGAAGTTGTTGAAGTAGTGTTAGATAAGTTTTACAGCCAGCATGTGTGCTGCTGAACAGTACAAAGCCAGTGTCCTACAATGTCATACACCAGTAACTGCTGAGCCTACTATTGGATAAATACATCATTTTATGGAACATTGATTGTTCTATAAACCCAATGGAGTATTATGCTCTATGATCAAACCATTTAGATTGTGTGTAGAGCACAGAAAATGCCATATTCAGGATGGTACTAAAAGTGCCATTTGTGTATTTTATGGATGTCATTACGGGGGAAACTTCTCTCTGTAGGCCCTGTTTACTGCAAAATTTTTTAGTCTGTAATGACATTTTTCATTCACAACGTATGCCTTCAAGAGAGGGGGCCCTTGTTTTATTTGTTTCATTCGAGTTTACTGCACAAATCCTGTACATTTTAATTAAATGTAAGCTTAACAAAAAAATAAGGTATTTATTCTGTGGGGAACAAATGGTGACAGTCACAAAAGAATAAAACAGACACACAAAAGAAAGTCAGGTATTGAGTTGAAGAGAGGGGAAGAGGTACTAAGCCCTATTTGTAGTTTCCCACAAACACATTAAGCATCAAAGCGTTTCTTTTAGCCCTATTTCAGGAGTTTGTGGTCTCTGAGAATTAAAATAGCCTGCGAATATGGATTTAATGTCTAAAAAATCCTGACATTTTCAAATAAAAAACTTAACAGTCACTCAGGACTCCAACTGATAAATAATGGCGCTGCTGAAATGACAGACTTCTTGGAAAGAAACCAATTCTGTGATCATTGCACCCCTAGATATGAAACACCTCTTTACAAATTGTCTGAATATGAACTCTTGTATCATTATATTTTGTCATTTTAATGCCTATTTGTGTATCTTTTTAATTTGCAATGACATGCAATCAGCAACAAGTCCACTTTTCCTAATATTAATGTGGGCTTGTATTGCATCTTATGTTTGCCGTGTCACCCGACACCTACCCCTTCTCTTTACCCATTTTAAAGAGGGGGTGTGAGGCAGGCTGGATTTAGTAGGACAACATGATTTGTTGCTACATGCAGTCCAATAATGTGACATGTTCCTTAAATACATAAAAAATCCTGCAAACGTTGTGTTGGGTAGCAGTGCTCCATTATAGAAATGTACTGTTCTGAAGTTGAAATAGCAGCTAAACCTCAAAATGTGATGTTTTCTAAATATCTTCCCTACTTAGCTTTTCAGTGTTAAAACAAAAGAAAACTGGTAAAATCTACAATTCATATTTACCATGAAAAATCACTAAAATTGAAGTTGATGTTCCCAGTAAATTCTCAGTCATAGTCCAGTTAAAATTTAAAGTTACAGTAGATTCACATTAGTTTAAATGACACTTGAACTTCTACATAGCTCAACATTAATTCATTATAGTTGAAATGGAAGAATCTTCAGTGGGTGAATCTTTTACAATCTGATTGAGGCTGTTACATTTTATAGGAGCCATTTTTCAAAGCAGTACTGACAGCACTCGAAGTTATTAAATTGCTGAATCAAAAGATGGACCTGCAATCGCATTTATGAACTGTGATGGAATAGCTGGGGTTGCACTGAGCTGAGGTTAAGATGTTGGTGTAGTTAAGCTTCATCACACCCCTTAGTGACAGCAGTATTTACCCATGTAGTTTACTTTAATGGTCAGGAAGTGGCTTAGCTCACCTCTGGATTCAAATAGATTAAGTAAGCAGTCAGAATGGCATAATTACCAGTGCTGCGAGGGATTCACCGGATAGCTCTTCACCCAGGAGACTTCCCATTCAATTGCACAGTAAAGACTGGAGTTGCATAGATTCCCGGGTACAGCATTTACTCGAGGATCTGAAAAATGAAATGGATGAATTTCCTCCTCTTTCCCTTCCCGAGGCTGGAGCTTCTCCTCTATGTAGCGACGCTGACTCCCATACATAAATTATCATGATCTTAGGGGAAATATGTCATGATTTTGCTGTGCATGCATGAAAATTATGATCTTGGAGTTATTTTGATTTTGAAATCCAGTGGAAAATGCATGATTTGTAGAGTTATTTTGATTTTGTGCCACATCACTGCCAGGCTTCTCTTTTATCATGTCAACAAAGCAAGGTTCCTGAGAGAATTAATTACTCTGCTCTATTATAAAATGTGGAGGAGCTAAGATAATTGTCATTTTATGTTGATTTCCCCTTCCTATTTTTCTGCTCTTTGGGGGGTCCTGTGAATGTCAGTGCCTACAGAGAGCACAGGAAACGTGGGGATAAGAACCAGTCGTACCACAGTGAGCTTCCTTCTCGTTTGTGCCTGGCAAAATGTACTTCAATTGCGTGTGCCAGTTTTATCATGCAGCGTCACTAGGAAACACTAATGGTTTAAATTGTTAATTTTCCTTTCCAAAGATAACCTGCCTTGCAAACTAAGATGGAGAAAGTTGTGTAACCTCAGTTTAGACTTGTGAAGGTGATTTGTAGCCTTTCAGCTTAACGAAATTACTTCTTGTGCTTCACTGTACAGTTCTCCACCAGACACTTTATAAGAGGGAAAAAAAGAGATAGATTCGATAGATAGATGCCAGCAGGAGCTCAGTCTTAAGCATTGGTGTTATCTTGGAATATTAGCTTGATATACACCTCAGCATATCAAATTGCTAGAGGCTGCAAGATGCCAGGTACTCAATCTCAGAGTAACACAGCTCCCTAGTGTGAACTTACCTTTAAGCAAATGAGTTTCTGGTTTTTAGAACCGAGTTTAGTTCTCTGTGGGATCAGGGCCTGACAGTTCTATGCTTTGGGTGAAAGAGCTTTCTTAGACCAGCTTCAGTGTAAATTTCTTGACCTCTTGAGTTCCAACAGAGCATGTTTTTCACTGGAAGTGTCTTGGTAGCTTGAAAAGTACAGTGCTAGTGTGAAATTTGACTGTAAGAGTCAATCTTTTTTCTCACTTGTTTTATCCCAAACAAGCAGTGTCATATCTATGCCTGTTAGCGCTAAGATGCTGCATCTGTTATTCCAGAGATGTGATTTCAGTTTATGTGAGCGATTTTAAACTAGACTGCAGGTGTGGGTAGTCTCAGCAGCATGGACTTGATCAGCCTTCTCAAGGCTCATCTGGCATTAGACCTTCATCTCATTCTCAATGTCTGGGACTCACTCTTCTCTCTCTGTGCAAAGCTTGTGGCCCAAAACTCCTCTTTCCAGGACCTACTGAAGCTACAGAGGTGCTTCAGCGTGGTACTGCCACAGGGAGACAGCAAGTGTTAGAGCTGTTCTGCTATGGACATCCACAAAGCTGGTCACAGAGTGCTTTCAGTTATGTATTCTCAAAAATGCCCAAGGCAGCCCTGAAGCCATTCTTTGAGGATGGTGGGCTTAACTTTGTGCAGCTGTGGTCACCATTTGCTTTGCTGAAGCTTGCTGTTTGTGATGAGAATTGAGAAGAAAGCTTCAGTACCTCAAAACCAGATCCAGCAGGCAGCTGGAATGTGGAGGTTGAGGGTGTTTTAATTTGTTAATTGATTTCATAGAGAAATAATTTAAAGTGTAAATGAGGTTTCTTTGGATGATGTTTTATAGAATATCCTGCCTAGGGTAAGAAAACTACCGAGTGTTTTCTCCAAGTAACTAGTCACTAGACTGAGTCGGTCAGGTGTGCTGGAGAAGATGCTAGGTGGGAAATGAAGGGGGAGACAACGGCATGGAAATGACAGCATGGCAATTACCTCGGCAACAAAAGCAGGGTATTAAGAAGATCAGCCACATTTTTTTCACACCCAGATATGTTTAATGTAATACAGGATCCTAAAATTCATTACTGAAGTACTGAAATATCACCGGTAGGATCTTCTATAAAAGATGTGTTAATGGCTTTTAACGGTCTATTGTATTTGTCTGGGCTTTTTTTTATACAGAATATTTTTTAAAATACATTTAAATTGTTAATAGGCTGCAGAATTGTGAAACTCAGCAATTACTTCAACCTGTAAATATGTTATTTGGAAAACATGCAAATTGTTTTTGTTCGCTTGCTCGTTTTATCTGTGTTTCTGCCAGTGAAACCTAAAAAATGTCAAGGAATTTTCTTCCATTTAAGCTACAATTTGTTAAAGTGTTGAACTGATATTTGCCATGATACCATGTGAACAGCATGTTTTATCTTGTAGGCATTGTGTCCAAGTCCTATGAGTGCCGACTGAAGGGGCAAGGAGCAACCTTTGTGGAAACTACAAGTCCTTTTACTGCAGCAGCAGTAGGAGAGGTTTCTCCAGTAAAAGAGAAGGTCTTTCGGGGCAGTAGAAGACAGCCACAGTCACCTGAAGAAGTTCAGCAAGTTATTATTATTCAAGGATATGATGGCGACTTTGCAATTGATGCCTCTGTGGAAGAAACAGCAGCAGCTACCCTTCAGACTCTAGCAATGGCTGGTCAAATGGCCAGGGTGGTGCATATCACAGAGGATGGGCAAGTCATAACTACAAATCAGAACGGCTCCCATGTGAGCAGTATGGTTCCAGGGCAGATACTTACAGAACAGCTGGCAGATGGTGCAACACAGGTGGTAGTGGTTGAAGGGACAGGAGCAGATATGGAGGAGGCCGTCCAAATCGATGCAGTTCCTGACTCCAGTAGCACTGTACTGCAGCAGATAATGCGACAAGAAGTTTTAGATGCTTCTGAAACTACAGTCCATCCTCCAGACTCCTCCTCGGCATTAGATGCCCTGCTTTGTGCTGTAACAGAGCTGGGCGAAGTGGAAAACAAATCTGGACTCCTTGACAGAAACAGGTCTAGTCACAAAGATTTCTTGCAAATGCCAAACCCAGAGACACACAGCGTTCCCAGCGATGCAGAGGGACAAGAAATACAAATGTTCCACGAAGTTCAAGAGACTCAGGAAGATACCGAACCTGTGGAAGTAGTGACGCAGGTCGTGCACCCCTCGGCTATAATTGCGTCTCAGGAGAGAGCTCAGGTTGCCTTCAAGAAAATGGTGCAAGGAGTGTTACAGTTTGCCGTGTGTGATACGGCTGCAGCCGACCAGCTGATGAAAGAAGGTGTCACTCAGGTCATTGTAAACGAGGAAGGGACTGTGCATATGGTGGCAGGAGAAGGCTCTCAGATAATTATGCAGGAAGCTGGTAGCCACGCGCTCAGCGTCCAAAGCGAGCACGTGGATTTAGTTGAGTCAAATGGGGAAATATCACAGATCATCGTCTCGGAGGAACTAGCTCAAGCCATGGTTCAGGGTTCTGATGGCGACTTCTCTGAAGGTGCAACCCACTACATCGTCACAGAATTGCCTCCAGACATGCAGGAGGAGCCTGGTGTGTACTCCCACACTGTGATAGAGACAGAAGGGTCCCAAGAGATTTTACAGGCTGGTACTACTCTAAAAGCAGAACCCGTATCCCCTGGTAGAGCAGGAGAACAGTTAACAAGCATGGTCATTTATACAGAGGGTGGCTCACAAGTCATTCAAGGCCAGAGAGATAACAAAGTATAACAAGCATGAAGAGCTTCATCTCCTAGGCTTGGTGCAGGGCAAAGCTGGAAATTAGCAGATTCATAGAGGCACTGTGTTCCTGGAACATTTTCTGTAAAACTTTCTCAATACAACATCCTCCTAGCCAGGTAAAAAATATGTACCCTGCGGGAAGGTCAGCTGCTAGGAGAAGTTCACTTAAAAAGATAGTACAGTCTTGTTACCATAGCTATAAGAATTACTATATGGGTTTATTGTAAACCCAAGCATTTTAGGGTACAACAAAGAATAAAAAGCTACCCATCCACCCCCACCCCGGCCCCTAAGTAGATGTTATTCTGTTCACTCCTTTCTTTGTTGTTTGGGTCTTTTAAATGTTAGTTTATCTGGGGGTAATTCCCTGCTTGCTGTCATTTTTGTCTTACATAATCTCAGAAGTAGAATAATTTCACTTACATGTACATTTTGTGAACAGATGAATAAGCAAAAAAACCAAACCCCACAATAACAAGGCAAACACCTCAGCTTACATCCTATAATCAATGTCCTTCTTCGTTTTAAAGAACGGATGACATTTTGCTTTCTACAATCTTTAGAATACCCCTGGCTACAAATATGTCATCAAAATAAGTATTTTTTGCATCTAAACTAAATTTTTTCTTAGTAGCTTACTCTTTCATGATAGCACATAGGACTTTCCCTGAAGAAGACCTCAGAAAAGCTACACCTCAGCAAATCCTTGATTATACATATTTGGGAAGAAGAACTTGATACTGTAACTTCCACTTAATTTTAGATGAGAGTCCTACAGAAGAGATGTGCATTTTTTTGAAAAATAAAAAAATAGTGTCACTGTCAGTGTTTTGCTTTTCCTAGAAATAATGCTTCATATGAATACCATTTTGCAGTTCATTTCGTGAGCGACTTCTGAAATGTTATGGGGTTTTTTTTTAAGAAAATTCTGACATTGACATTAACAAGTAGAAAAAAAGGAAAAAAAAAAAGGTGACCTTGTATTTCTTGCTTAGTCCAGAATGTCAGTTATTTACTTGTGGATATACGGCAATTGGTCAGTACAAGTTCATGTTGAAAACATTTGTTTCATGATACAACTGCTTTTGTTTCTTTAAACAAAAAGTGTAAATTATAAAGCTGCCAAGGTTTGGGATTTTTTTTGTTTGTTTGTTTTGCCTTTCAAATAAAATGTTAGCATTAAAATGAAGCATCATGATTTTTAATATTAAGCAATAAACAGAACTGGCATTCAGCAGGAGCAAACGAACGCTATCTGTTATGTCTGTGCATTTTCTCCTTTTTTCCTTTCTCTAGCTCACCAGATAGATAAAGATAAAAGAATCTAATTTCTGAAGTGTGCCTCATGCATGCTTAATATAATTGTGTAAGTGTTTAGGGTATAAGCCATGCCGACTCTAGAGATAACTGGGTTTCCTATCATGTTTAATATCTTAAAAATACCAACTGTAAGAAAGTTGGGGTGAGGTAAAACAATAGTTCCTTCCTGAAGCAACTGTTTAAAAACGTATTTCCTGACAGAGCTGCTGAGAAAAGGTGCTTCATTCTAGGGCCATAAGATCCTGCTGTCTTTTCATCTCTTTTTATTATTATTTTTAAAATATTATTGTTTTCCAGGTATTAAGGTTGTGTCTTTGTCAAGCCCCCAAAAAAGTAAATTTCAAGTTAGACATGGAGATTCATAATTAGCCGAGTTTGACTTGCTCATCTTTCTTAAAAGTGACAGGCTGTTCACTTACTCTTAAGTACTGTCTTCAGCAAACAGTGACAGGATCAACTCCCGTTTGTTATCAGGAAAAAGGTGACCTTTACAAAATGATGGCCCTCTGCAAGACTCTCACAGATGTTCAAAAAACTGAATGTTTTTCAGTGGAAATATTTCTTCTTGATCATTTCTCCTGTTAACTGTAGCCCTGTGGTCTTGCAGCTTGGATGCTAATTCTTCGCTGTGCTTAGTCCTGTATGGCTAACCTTTCTGCTGCAGTACAGGGTGTTGACACTGACATGCTGCAGTTTACCATTTGTGATTTATTTAGGATAAATATGTCTCAGGTGGCATTTAATCCTTCATAAAACCAGTGTAGCCTGCAGTGTCAAACCAGCAATCACATTGTATGCACAATGAAAAGAGCAGACCTTTGCATAAAAAAAAAAAAAAAGGCAAAAAACAGTGGTAGGTGTTCCTGTGCTTGGGAGCACTGGAAAGGATTCACTAACCTACTGTGTGCTGTAATTACCTGGCAGCCCAGGTTAACGGTACTTCTCTCTGAGTGCAGCCTGATCACAAGAGCTAATATTTTTCTAGGGCTGCAGGTTTTTTTTTACTTCTTCCTCTTTCTTTTTAAATATGCACTTTAAAGTTAACTTATTAGTGCCCCACAAATGTAACATTAGAAATCAAGGGTGATGTTTGTTCCTGTGCAGGCTGAAGGACTGTGCTTAAGCACTCTGCACACTGTCTCAACCTGCTCTCTATCATACACCAAAAGTTGAAGCTATGGCAGATCTCTCACGGGGCTTAGAAAACTCATCTCTGGCATTTATCACTCTCTCATGCTTAAGCTTCTGGCACTGTGCCGTATCGCCAATCGGGAGGAGATTAGTTGGATCTCTCCATGGATCTGGCAAGTTTTCCCCCTGCCCTCTGCCCAGGGCAAAAGGCAGTGGGAGGGAGGTGCTCAGGGTACAGCAGCACCTGAAAAGGACCTGAGTCCCCAGGGTGGCCATGCACGGTGCTGGTGAGGCACCTGTGCCACGTCAGGGAGCAGGCTCAGGGGCTGCAGGAGCCGTTTGCCACAGGTAGCGTCTGCCATCAGAGCACAGAACAACTTGTGCAGTGGATCTGGGGAGGAGTATAGCCCAGGCAACCATTCAGTCCTAAAAGTGTATTTTGCTGTTTGGTTTTAACACCTTCAGTTGCCTGTCTGTGGGAGAAATCGAGGGCTACACTGTAATAGAAGCGGTTGTTGGGAGTGTGATAATCCCATGTCAGTCAGTTGCCTTCTGATGTTCTGACTGCCAGAGCCATTGGTTTAATTTCCTCTCCACTATTCATTCTAAATGAGCATTAGCAAAGTTGGATCATAACTGTGACAATGCCAAACAGGTAAGTATGTAAGTGTTTAGGAAGCCTTGAGCCTCCTTAGTATGCAGGAGGAAAAAAAAAACAACAAAACAAACCCAACAACAACCAAAAATGAACAAAGAAACCCTAAATGAAAACAAAGCCAGAGGGGGGGAAAAAAAATTTTAAAAAAAGATGGGTTTCTGGCAAGCAGTTTCACCTTCCACTTCTTAAGAACTAGATATACACCTCCTCAGGCAGTGTCTCCTGGCCCCTGAACTCAGGCTCCAACTTTGAGGAAAAATGGGAAATTAGAGGTAGCTGGAAACTATATTCAGAGAAATATTTCCAATAAAAACCCAAAAAGAACCCAAAAACCAACACAACTTAAAAGTGCCCACAGCTACATACCATTCTGCCTGACTACCAACTTCACATCACTATGGAAGCAAGACAAGCCAGAGCCAATAGTTAATGCGCTCAGGTGTGCACAGGGAAATTGTGCACAGTGCTGCGAGCACTGCTGTCATTTATAAATGCTGCTTTGATACCAGAAGTGTTAGCTGTGAGTCCTGGAAGGAATATATTTGTGATCTGGGTGGACACTTGATTCAGCTTGTATAACCGCTGTAGGAATCTCTGCGTGTCGAAGTTCTTCCTCCTCGGGCTATCCTTGAACCGAACCCAAGCTTAAAATGAAGGTGAGTCCCTTTCAGAAAATCGTGGGTATTGAGACATGGGATTGGAGCTACTGGCAGAGCAGCACAAGGGGCTGGCATAGTAGACGCAGGCCTCAGAAGGCAACTTCTGGGGCTTTTGTCCAACTTTTCCCTGCCCAGTAGACTTCTTGAGCACAAAAACTGTAAACAGAATAAGAAAGAGGGAGGGTGAAGACAAAGCCACTCCTGAAATTTGAAACAAGAGTTAGCTGTAGTGAGAGAATTAAGTAATGGAATAAAGGTCATTCATTTGGCAAAATAAAAAAGAGCTGTGAGTTTTCACTTATTTTACTGCGCAATATTAGCCCATAATTTAAGATAGCACACAGCTCACTTAAACAGCCTACCCCTGTTCCATCTTGTTGAAGAATACAATTCGTTTTCTACTCCTCTAGGGTGATATCATTTTATATGAAGAAAAAAGTTAGCTCAGATGGCAGTTATATGTTTCGGAAGCACCTTCTAATCAGGGATTGGTGATTCATTATTAGCTTCAGCAGGCGATCCATCTGACATGTAAGGGGAAAAAATTAGCAGCTGTCACTGCGTGATGAGTTAATTTCCTGATAGGCCTGACACTGAAAAGCCATTTGGAGACATGGAGATGGCTGATGAGAAAACCTGGTGCTGGTTTATAATTGGAGAGAAAGAAAGGGCAGAGAGACAGAGGGAGATGGGGGGAGGGACTGAGGCTAATCTACAAGTGGGGATGGATGTTTGTATATTTACCAAATAGACTGCTTCACAATAACCTGCATTGCTGCGCGTGTACACCTCGGTGGTTAAGTAATAAGGACCAGGGCCTTTCATTTTCCTTCTGCCGCGTGTCATTATTTCTAGTCATTTGTAATTAGTACTCCAGACAGTTTTACGCTCACTCCAGCCCGGGTGAACGGTGTACAAGCACGCGATTGGGTTATCTTGCGGTGACATTGAAACCTGACATTTTAGTGGAAAGGGGGGAAAATGACGCTATCCCTTTAATGGTTATCGCTGCAATTTTCTTAATTGCGGCTTGAGATTTCAATCAATCATACAAAAATAAACTTATCTGAAACAAATATTGCTAAAACTTCCAAGGGCACAATTGCAAATGGTGAAAGGGTGTTCAAAGAAATCGCCCGTAGAGTATGAGGAAATAAGCTCTTCAAAATACGTAAGTGCATGTCTGTCTGTTTATCCTCTGTAAGAATGGTAAGTAAAACTATGGAGGAAATAGGCATGCAAGAGTAGTCCACTGTGAAATCTACCTTGTGTGTGTGTAATGGGGATAGCAACACTTCTTTAAAAGTCTACTTGTTATCAGATATTTAAATACAGTATTTAATATGACCGGCAAAGGAAGCCAAGCTTTTCTTTAACTGGGGAAAAACAAAAGAAAACAGGACAAAATACAACATTTAAAACTTTTCTTCTTCAAAATGGTAGAATACAAATGGACTTTCACCATCATTATAAGATAAGGTTTGATTGTGAAGAGCACGGAGCAGTAGCTTCCACCAGCTCCATTTGTACAAACCCAGCTTTGCCATTTTTCTATTGGTATGTTCTTAAGTGAAGGTAAAGGATTTGGGAACAGTGGTGGAGGAGGGAAGACCCACAGCAGGCAGGTAAGATGCAGCCTGTGTCATGCATTTGAAATGTGGTAGACAACTGGTACACAAACTGGGATTATGTCCTGCAACATAACAGGGCACTTGACCTTGTTTAAAACACGTGTCCTCTGGCAGCAACGCATTTATCAAGGCTACTTTGAATGACCAGTTGTAATGCATAGCCCTGCCCTGGAGGTCGGTATTAACTGAGGACCACTGGCTTCTGGGAGTTTCAGTTAGAAAGAATAGCAGTCCCCTGGGCAGCAATAGCTTAATTTTGGGATGGCTTTTCTTCCACATTCCCACAACCTCTGATCACTCTTACTGTTTTGATTTCTCATTACTCATTGCAGCTTTTCCATGGGCTGATTCAGCTTCTCACAGGTCCTGCATGTGGACTTCTGTCACCAGTTGGTCACGTTCAGGAGTGATCCACCTGGATCTGCAGGGAGTGGAAGAACGGGTGATTGGTTTGTTACTTCTTCTAGATTATATCCCTTATTATGCAAGTGGCCATGAGCTTCAAGATCTATACAATGGTCAACAGATACACATTGAAAGTCATCCTTCTTGGGAGAGCTGGTTGGGAAATCTTAAATGCCACCAGAGGATATCTGGTTAAAGGCAACGATTGAGGAAATCCAAAGGCAGAGCCTTTGATTCTTAGCCTGCTAGGAACTGAGCTCAACAAGATGGTTCTGAAAGCAGAAATCCAACTGAGTTACCAAGAACTGAAAGCAATGAGTGCTCACATAACAGCCACACACACAGGAGCTGAGGGACAAGGAGCAGCCAATATGGGAAGATCAAATTCAGTGCCTTTCCGGCAGACACACACAAGTTCAGCTACCTTCACCTCCTCTGTTCTCCTTCCTGCTCCACCAATGCACAGGGCAGACACAAGCAATTTGGTACCTGCATCCAATTGTCCTTGCTGTGTCTTGCAGGATGCAGCATCTTGGTTTAAGGTCTGGCCATAGCAAGTGCAGTGCTGCCCATGGCCCCAGGTCAGGAACGGGCTTCTGACATCTCCAGATTCGCACAGGAGGTCTCTTCCAGGTAAGACAGAGGGTCACTAGGGAAAGGAAAAGACTTGTTTCTGTTGCAAGTAAAATCTTTCTAGTGGATTTCTTCTGCTGAGAGAGTTTCAGGACTTTCCTCCAAATCCTGATAAGCTTCTTCAGTCTGCCAATGTGTTCCTCTGTCACTGGGGGTGTGGAACAGGTTTGTGTTTTCTGCTCAGCATATGGTGGTGACTGCTGGTGTTTGGTAACTGTGAAATCCAGATGCCCAGCTCCAGGAGGATTTTTCTCTTGCTAGGGACATCTGGCCGTCCTCTCGGCCTTACTCTTTCTTCTCATTTTTGCTTGCAGATCGAAAGCCTTGCCTATGAATTTGCAAAGCAAATCATTCAGCTGATTTTTTTTCCGTTGCTTTAATTCAAGGTTAAGAAGGAGTCGGCAAAGGAAAGTCTGGGGACCCAGAGAGAGATGTGTATGTCTCAAGCCCACTGCCTACTCTTGCCAGGGCAGCAGAGGGGCTGAGGCTGCTGTGGCCTGTTGAACAGAAGGCAATGACACTGTTGGCTGGCAGCAGGCTGGTGGGGATGACAGGTGAAGGGAAACCTAGAGGGATGCATCCAAAACACCAGGATGGCTGCCTTGCTTTGGCTCAGAGCAGCTAGGCACCGTCTGGGGTGTTTCTACTCAGGCTACTGTCTTAAATCCATATGATGTGAGCCATGATAATAACATTTAGGGACAGCAGGTACTGCAGGTATTTAGAGCAAATGGAAGCAGTAATTTCTAGGAGCATTTTTGTCTAGTAGCTGTGGCCTTGGATCCACTGGATACTGAGTGACTCAGACTTGTCTCTAGACACCCTGACCCCTTTTTATTATTGTTTTCTCTCAATTCCATGGGTGAATTTCCTGTTCCTGCAGAAAAACGGTTGTCTCTGACAGGAACAGGCTTGCTGCATACCTGGTAAAACTGCTCACAGACCACTCTGCTATAGAAACTGTGTGTTTTACTGGGTTGTGATGTGGTCTGTGGTAGACTGATGATGTAGACAAAAGCCTACTGCCACGGAGCAGGAGCCAAGTCTTAGGCAACATGCCTGTTGGAGTCAGCAAGGGAAGATAACCAAACTTATTTAATCTGACAGTCAGTCAGTTGGTATCTCACTCCAAGATTTGGTAGACAAAGTGTTAACGCAGCAGAAATTGTTATCAGTCTGCTCTTCTGTGCCAGGGGCTGGGATGGCCTTTGTCCAATAGTGAGCTCCGAAAGTCCCTGCAAAGAGGCAGGGATGCATATCTTGTCCTCTCTTCTTCTAAGGGGGGTTCATGACTCAGCTCCTGCTTCCTCTTGAGGAATCATCACATGAGAGTGAAAGAGCCCTGGCACAGGCTGCCCAGGGAGGGTATGGCGTTTCCTTCTCTGGAGGTATTCAAAACCCACCTGGACATGTTCCTGTGTGACGTGACCTAGGTGGACCTGCTTGAGCAGGGAGGTTGGCTAGATGATCTCTACAGGTCCCTTCCAACCCCTAGCATTGTGCTTCTATGATTCCTCACTTGACACCTCCTCAGCCGTGGTTTGGCTGCTGCATGGGTGGGTGGCTGCAGCCCAGCATCCTCCCCTGCACTCTGCCGTGCCATGGATGGCATGCAGGGGCTCACTCAACACACAGATATGCAATAATTTGTCTTGGTACTTTAGTGGGTGGCCCCATGCCTAGTTTATTGTGTGCTGTTGAAAGCCTGCTCCAGAGGCTGGATGAGTAATTTTCTGTGGACTTTTCTTCTGGTACTTACCACTCTGGTATCTTGAGTGCTTCCCAGCCCTTCATGGCTTTGTCCTCTTTTAGTACCACTAAGGTATCATGAGGGAATATTTTTCTTCTTTCATACATGGAGAACTGCAGAATGCAGAGTCAGATCTCTGACTATCTGGCAGACCTCATTTAAGCTGACATAAGCATTATCTCCCCAAAGCTAAGTCTTCAAGGAGATGTCCCTGGTATATGACCACCTTTCTGATGCTTCATCCTGGCCTTTGGTGTTTCTCACTGTGAATGTGCTCAGCATACCCACAAACCAGATGCTGTAGGCTGATGTGGACACTGAGCAGAAAAGAGCCCATATCATATTTGCTCTGCTGCGCCTCATCCCTTCTCCTGACTATCCCTGTCAGCTTTGAGCATGAGCTCCTGTCATTCAAGCATGGAGCTCTTATGGGTTTGAAACATACATACAATGATACTGCATGGGATTGTCTCTACTGAGCACATAGAAGCTTGCACAAAGAAGAGAGTCGGGTTTTAAGTGCTCCTACAAGGAGATCTTTAACTGACTGGCCAGCCATGGCTGCACACAGAACTCATGCACCTAGATGTGCAGCAGAGAGCTGACCCCTCAGGTGAGTAGCACCTCACAGAACCTTTTTCACCTGTGCTTCCAAGGGGATGAGCATGGCTCCTGGCAGTAAGGGATGGTGACAGGGTGTTGAGTGCTTGCACAGCGCGTGGTTGGCGTTAATTCAAAGCAAAGCACCCAGTTCCAGTGTGTCACGTGTGTGTGTTGGGAGGCACATGTGGGGAATCTATTTTCTTTGTCCGAGCAGGTTTCTGAGAGGGCCCTTCTGATAATCAGTCTGAAAGCTTGCTGATGTCGTAAATCAACCACTTCAAACACTGTTTGGGAAACATGCCCATCACAAGAGAGAGATGGATTTCTGTAGTTGCCACCCAATAAATACATGAGGCTCAGTTCTGATGTCAGACCAGCTTTACTTCCTACATGTCCTACAACGTCTGCTTTTCCAATTATGAACTGCAGTAATTGTGATCAATCAGGCTTTACATTCACTAGCCACGGGCTGTTTTATTAATGAATCTGCATCCCATCTCCATTTTTTCACAATCTCATCAAATCTCTTCCAGACCCTGTTTACATCAAATGTTGTCTGCAGCACACTTTTATAATATCATCCAATTTGGAAATCCTGATTCTGCACCAGTTCCTCAGACCAGATCCTTAGTACACCAAATAACAACACGTTCCTGAAATAAAAGAAAAATGGAAACATGAGAGCTTTCAACAAAGTGCAAAGAAAAGCCATTGATTTCTAAGTGATACCATCCTTCCAGGCTGAGAACAGCCTATGGACAGACAATTTTTCCAAAACCTTGTCTGTACGTGTGTGTATGTTTAAAAGCTAGAATTGCCTTCCTGTGGAAGCTTTAAAAAAATATCGTCTACTTTTCTCCTTAGCATTGTGCATTTTCTGTTTGGGCACATGGGGTTTATGAATATTTGGCTTGACTGGCTAAAGACATCAATGTGACATGATGCAATGTGTTATAAATGTCTCAGATCAAATGCAGAATAGGGAGAAAGAGCTTTAGAATAGAAGTTTATTAAAAACACATACATACAGTCTATTCTAAATGAAAAAAAAAATCACTAATGTTCCCCTGTTGCATCAATGCCAGAACATTATGTTTGCAAATAAGAATTTAGCACTACAAAGACAATGCCCTAGATTAACTAAGATCCCATTTCACAAAACCCTATGGCAATAGTCTGCAACATCAGTCACAAGAGAAGATATAACACAGACGCATTTGTGCCCTCGTGCAGCTGAACTGAAACAAAACAAAGAGTGAATTAGGCTGAATATCTTACTGTGTGCAACGTATTGTACAACAAGGCACCTTTGGGAATGTGTCACAGGGTTTGGTAAATTGAAAACAAAATAAACAGATCTATGGGAATAAATAACATCATATTAGATGTCTGCTGCATGTAGACTACATTAGCTTACAGTCACAATCAGGCTTCAGTTTTCCCACTAGTTTTCAGTGCCTGTGAAAAGCAGATGATCTGAAAGCCCTGCAAAGAAATGATTAGAGCTGGGGGTAGGGGCAGAGGAGAGGGAGGCACACTCGTGCTCTCTCTCCTTCTCTTGGTTTCACACTCTCAGACAGATGACAGACCAGTTTGTCCCTCACCGCTTCACATACACTAAGTCAATATTGGCATTTCTGGACCCATGTGCTGAGCGGAGGTTTTTTCCCCAGACAATGGTCTCCCACTGACATTGGGGCAAGGTGCATGTGGCCCCGGCCCAATGTGCATGGCCCACTGTGACTGGTGTGGCACCAGGGGCTCCTGCAGCCTCTGCCAAAAGTGCCAGCAGCTGGTTGGCTCTGGTGTGCCTGGGGAAAGGAACACAGCACTACACAGGGCACCCAGTCCTGACAAAGCCACCAAATGTGTGACTTTGGAGGCAGCTGTGGATAGCCAGGTGAGGCAGGTACTTTGCTGAGTCCTGTCTCTAATTACAGCCAAATTTAGTTGGTGTACTGAAAGTATTTTTTTATTGCTAAGCCATATGGGGCCAAGGTCTGCTTCCAAATGCGTGGGTGAAAAACCCCACTGAATTCAGTGAGATTGCTTGAATGAACTGAACTGAAGAGATACAGCCATATTTACCTCAGCAAAAGTTCAAGCTAATTTGTTTTCTCTCCCTGTCTCCTTCTTTCTCTCTCTGTGGTTTGCTTAGCCTATAGCCAAGTAAAAGATGCACTTGTCTTGGAGATAGTTTTTTTTAAATGTAAAATTATCTTTATAACTCCAGATAAATACATCATTCTGTGATTATAAAAAATGTACTCTTCCCAAAGAAAATCCTTCTGAAGCAAACATTGGCTTTACTCTGTCTGAGATACAAGCACCAGCCTTTGAATTCATGTATATCAGAAAAGGCATAGATCCACCACAGAGCAAAATGATGGCCCCCAAATTGTCAATATTCCGGTCAAAAGCCTATTTCTTCCCTCTAAGTAGCAGCAATGGGCCTTGAGATGAAATGCAATAATAACAAAGGGCAAAGAGAGAAAATGATAACTTTTTAGTGTGAGCACTCTCAGGAGACTAAGAAGTTTGATGAAGAAGTTGGGGAAGATTTTAACAGTCAGGTTTAACAGTCAGGTAATTGAGGCTCTTGACTCTCCTAATTAAACTCTTCCTGGTTTAAGGGGGCAATCAAGTCCCTCTTTGCTCTCTGCAAACATGAGCTCAGGTCCACCAATGTCTGATTTCCCATTAGTGAGGGATGCCTCAAGTGGCTCTGCCGAGCTGTGGCCAGCCAACATCTTTGTCATATTTATTTCCTTCCATCTCTACTTGTAAGAGGCTGTTGGAAGGCTACTGATTTTCAGGTTTGCCCAGGGGTGCTCTGTCTGAAAACATTCAAGGCAGATAGTTTTTGGTATCTAACTTTTGAAATGTGTTTCTCATGAGAAAGGACAGAAGAGAGGGTCCTTTTTCGGCCAACCTTGGAGATACTCACTCCCTCATTCATACAGATCTGAAGTGTTCTCCCTGCTCCCCACTCAGAAACTGGAGAGCCTGTATCTGACCTTACCTGCAGATCAATATGTGCCCCTTTGGGTACATTCAGGCATTGTTAATTTGATTTCTCTATTCATACAGATACGAGGAGATGAGAGAAGGATGGAGCTGACAGCTCTCACAATCAGCACTCATTTTCTTTTGCCAGTATGTCAAAATTGCATTTCCGTATTTCTTTCCATTAGTATTTTACGCGTAGCCTCCAAAGATTCATGCCAGTGTGGTGAACTAGGACCAGGCCTGGCAATTAAGCAGGGCATATACACTATGGCCACAAGCAATGCCACTGAAGCCAATGCACTTGCTCAGGGGCTACAAGAGAACTGTGTACTTGTGTGTTCCAAAGGGCCGGGATTTAGAGCACTGCACTTTCACTTCTCAGTCTTTATGAAGACCAGAGCTAGACAGCTGGTGGAGAGGGAGCTCTGTGATCTCTCAGTGGGGGAGAAGGAGGAAAGCCCAGCTCTGGCCAGTGGTATTTTATGTGTAGCTTGCTGCCAATTACAACTTTCCACGCCCCTTCCCTGCACTTTCTCTGTGTTGTGACCACATTCATGACAGCAGGCTCCTGCCATGACTCATGGAATAACATATGGTATTACACAGGATATGACCTATGTGGCTCTGCTTAACCCCTGACGGACTCCAGCCTGAGAAGAGGGGAGGCGGGGAGGAGGTGGGAGCTCCTGCTGTAAAGATTGGAGGCCTTCCCATGGAGTGGGGCACTGCTTTTCCATCCCTCGTCTTTTCTTCCGGGTCTCCTCATCTAAAAATTGTGAACTCATCCTGATGTAGCTTGTTTAAGGCAGCAGCAGCTGCACCAGTATTAGTGTGCTATCCCTGTGGCACTTATGAGACTTAAGAACCTAAATACTGTTTATCTAAAGGGACATTGTTATGTGAGAGGTAAAGTCTTACCGAGTGTTTCTGAACTAAATGAGCTAAAGGGATATCTGATGAACCTAACTCAAACCAAAGGTCCAGCAACACCGGTCATTGATCACCCTACATTTAAACAGATGAGTGAAAAGGCACTTACCTGCAAAGGGGCCATTATTTGGAATGCTCTTGGCTCGATTTCATATGGGTGATTTGCATATGGATGGGCAAAACCGCTCTCAGATTTCAATACCACTGCCAAAGAATTTATCCTTCCCAAACCATGAGAAAGGTAAATATTCATAAAACTTCTGTGTGCAAAGGCAGCAGAGAGAATTCAAATGTGTCTGGGAGGAATCTCTTTTATTTTCCTCTGGTACAAATAAAGCACCCCCCATCCCCTAGCTCCCTCTAGCTTTCCTTTTAAATCTCTTTATAATGTCTCACTTTTTACTGCTAATCATTTTCCCCCTTTGCTAATGATGCTAACCTTAGAGCCTGCCGCAAACTGACTTGTTTCATGTCATCCTCTCTCTAGTGCCCACTTTTGTTAAGCCACAAAGCAGGTTTCAGTCTATTCAATGTCAGCTATTTCTCTGACTTGAATATTGCAGTTGCCTATTTCAAAGGCATCTCCAAGCCCACAGTATTTCTGCACAGATATCTCTACTATTGTCTGTCATTGGGATACGATGGGCTCCTTTCCTGCCTCTCTCACCCCCCCTCTTCCTTCCTATGTATCTGGCAAAGTCTCTCTCTCTGCTCTAATAGCTCTCCTGAGAGCAGGGTGAAGCAAGTCTTTACAGAGGCCTGTTAATTTTAAAGGACAAGCTTTATATATTAACACCCCTGTGGCTGTCTGCTCCCTGCGCAGTGGACTGTATCCCCACCATTTACCCAGGATTAAAGCACAGGAGGCCCGAACTCAATCCCCGTCGGGAGCTGCTGGATGATGCCAGCCCCACTTCCCACCTCCCTCCAGCTGCAGCGAGCATCCACAGCTGTCCCCAAGCAGGGCCAAAGCCCCAGAGCAGCACAGAGGGGTAGCAGGGACTCCAGGGGATGCCGATACCAACCCACAAGGTGTGAGCAGATTGGGGAACTGATGGAAAAGATCTGCTTATTAAGCTGTCCTTCCTTTCCAAAACCAATTTTCTCCCAGGTGCTGGATTCTGAGGAAAGTGGTTTTATTGTCTGCAAAGCACCATTGTCCTACATCAGATATTTTATCCACATGGTTTGTAAGAAACCATAGCAATCTAATTGTAATTGTGGCAACATTTGTACTTGCTGCGAGACTGAGACATTTTTGGTGGCCTAGAGTAAAGGGGAGGAGGTTTTCCTCCACAGATAAAAGATTGTGAAACAGTAACTCTTTAGTATAAATTATGTCTTCTGACTCACTAATCACCTCTCAGTTCGAAAGACACAGGTCTTACCCCAGCACTCCTCTGTCAGGCTGCTGCACTGGTGTGGGGCTCCTGCTCTCCCCTGTCAAGCTGAGAAAATCCCTTGGAGAAGCTGACCCCTTAAACTGAAATCAAACACTTGAGGCTTGCAATAGGGACAACTTTTATCTCTTTCTCTTTGAGACATCCCTCCCCTTCATCACCTCCCCCCCCCCACACCCTATGCTTCCCTGCCCAAAAGAGTGAGAGAGAAAATGAGAAGGAATGACAGAAAAAAGCCTGGCTGGTGCAGTGAGAGAATTTGTAGTTACTGCTAATGTTAGCATTTCCCCTTGGTTCCACCCCTCCACCCCCATCCCGTGCTTCCACTGCATACAGGTAAAATAACAAAATAAATACCACAAAGGGCTTTCTGCCAGTCTGCCTTTGGAAGTTTGCTTAAGTGGCCTTAAGTAAGATAATAAGCAAGGAGTGTGAAAAGAGGAGACTTTGTCTTTTCACATTAGCAGCAGTCCTGTTCAAGTGGCAGTATCTATGAAAATGCTGTTCAGCCTTTAATGAGACTACAGTGTGTTAGTGTACCAGTCTAATTAATCCCATATTTTCACACAGCATAATTACTGAGCCGGGGCTGAATTATTTGGCTACTGGAGGTGGAGCAGTGCTTGCACTGTCCTCTGTCTCTACTCCTCACAATTTATTATGCTATACAGCAAGACACCATTGAAACCTCCTAGTATAGGACTATCTGTCATCTCTACATTATCAGTAAAATACACCACCTTCCATACTGTGCTACAAGGGCTTTAGCAAATTGCTATTTTTATGGGATATGATAAAGGAAATGCTACCTTATGTTCAAATTTTTAACTGTCTCGTGTGTGGAATATACAGTCGTGCTTCGTGCTCGCTGATTCCGTGAGGCCTCATTTGCATTGCTACAGCCACGGTGGTTTTCACCCCACTGCTTTGCTCTCACTCAGCTCTGCTTCATTCTTCTCTTCTTTTTCCTTTTAATTTTACTTATGTTTATATTTTTATCTTTGTCCTTTTTCTTACTCATTTATTTTCTGTTTATCTTTTTCTTTTTTTAAAAAAATGATTCCTTCTTCCTTCTTTCTTTTTCTCTTTTTCCTTCTCTCTTCACTTCTTTCCCTCTTACTTTTTCTTCTCTCTTTCCCTCTCTCTTCTTCCTTCTCTATGTCTTTCCACTCCTTCAGCAAGCTGATCACCCATTCATTTTCAGAATCTCCATCTTCCCTGGCATTAAGCTTTTCCATCCCTTAAAGTCTTTTCTCTCCCACTCCTCCTAGTTTGTTTCATTCCTTGAAACATATTTTTTTGCACATTATTATTCACCTCTGATATACGATCTTGCCATTTGGAACTGGTAGAGCCCCCTCACCCCCTTACTTCCCATAGGAGTTCAAGATTTGTGGTTTACACATTTACTCACTTGCTAGTGTTTCTGTGACTGGTTTAATAGTATCTTTTTAATGGAAAACCAAACACTGCATTGACTGTATGGAACTGCTTTAAAATTATTATTTTCAACAACAACAAAAAGGAAAAAAAAAAAAAGAAGAGGATTGTGCCCTGTAAATTTTTAAACCAGCCTTAACAGTACATGAGGCTATTTTGTTATTGTGTATGGTTTCCATACGTGTGTTGTGAGATATATGGATGTACGTATACCCAGGCAAAGTGAAATCTCAAAATAAAGAAAACCACATGCTTAATAGCACAAGCAGGAAAATTGCTTCTCCAAGTTTTTAACCAAATAGTGGCTTGAGTCCTCTTCGATGCCATCTTAAATCTATTGTGTTCAAGGAGCAATAAAGTGAATTTTATTACACCTTTACTGATACAGCAATCAAGTATTGGATCTGACACTCCAAAGCTTTTCCATATGTGCACACAAGAACATAAATGGCTTGCACTGCCCCCCAAATTAGTGATGCCACACAGAGTCTTTTATCAGTCATCACGGGGCAGCTGAAAGTAGCCCAAGTTCAAGGGTTAAGCAAGGTTAAATATTAACAAACTCCAGGTTGTCAGCCTTCGTGGGCTCGGCCGGCCTAGCCATTGAGTGGCTTGGCTTCTGTGGAGCCAGTCTGTGGAAGCTGGTCTCTGGTGGGAGCCCCACAGAGCTGGGGCTGCTCATTCCTGTGTAAAGCAGAGAAAGCATGCTTGCCGTCTGCAGAGATTTAAGGTGCTTTCTGCACCGGGATGGATTTTTTGCAGCTTTGTTTTCTTGTTCACTGCTGGGTAGACTATGCTAATAGAAGATTCTGGAGGATTTGAGGTGTGTGTAATGGGGCTGTGAAGGGAAAATTCAAAGTGAATGAACAAGGAATGGCCCTGTGAGAGCAGCAGGGCTTTGCTAAAACCTGACCTTTGCTACTTCTGGCACCTGTAGAGTTGTCTGTGCTGAGAATAAGGCAGTGGCCACAGGTCCATGTGGATCCTGTCTGGGTGTTGTGTGGAGGTGCAAACCACAAAAGGCTGCACTACAGCTCTCACTGGCCACTTGCCTCAGGATTGAGGGACAAGGTTTTTGGGGAACCAATATAAGGCTGCCTCTGGCTCTAGAAATTTGGAGAGAATTACGCATATTAAACCTGAGAGGTCTTAACGTGTGTCTCATTTTCCCAGAACTGAAACGGTCACATCACTTTCAGGTTTGCAGCTCTTCCATGTGGCACTAAAAATCACAAGATCCTTTTAAAAATCATGTCTGAACAGGACTTGTAATCTATTAGTTCTTCCATGTGTTTATACCACGAAGTTTCCTCTCTGTCCTTGCACCCTTGTCTTTGCAGTAAGGCTTCCTCCCTATCACACCTCAAATCTGCTGGTATATCCTGTCCTGTGAGCTGCCTCTTCTCAAGGATTTTCAGAGCTCTCTTTGATTCCAGTTTTCTTCTCGTTTCCATCTGCTCCTTGCTGCAGTTTAGGCTCCCTAACCTGACTTTTAAAATCTCCTCCCTCACCCACTGTTGTCCTGACTCTTCGTTTGTCTTCTTTGAACCTGTGCACACATCCAAGTCTTAAAGCTGGCCTGATAGAATCCTTATTGCAACTTATTAAAAAGCACTTTGAGTTTGTCCCAATTTATTGCTTTTTGCTGGCCACCTTTAAAACACTAACACATACCTGCGTTTGGTCACAGAGGTACTTGATTGTCTCCCTGAGATCACAGGAAAGGTCTCTCAGGATGTGACATTTCAGAAGCATGAAGTGGCACCTGAGGTTCAACACTAGCTGATAATGCCAGCTGCCGGGAGTCCTGAAACTGCTCCGCTGGGTCTGATTTGGGCTGGAGACTGAGACAGGACAGGAAAATGCATTTTTCTGCAAGTCTGAGTCCAGTTGCAGGCATGCAGGATGTACATTTTGCAGGTGACTGTTTCTAATAGCCCCTCCGCTGCCATCAGCTCCTGTATGCTCACAAAGAGCAGCCCTGCTCAAAGTGGGTCACTTTGTTGTGGATTTTGTTTCTGTAACATTTTCTTCCACTTTCACTATTGCTTTGCTCACCAGACTGACTGTGAAACACTGGGCAGCAATGCGGGATCTGGCATTTACAGCAGTGGGATTTGCTCAAAACCAAGCAACAGATGTTGCGTAAGTAGGTGGTGAAAAAGTGGGTGGCTGACACTCAGATCTGTCTTCCCCTGCTTAGGGTGCCATGTTCAGCTGCTCCCAGCAGTGCTGCCAGGGCCAGCATCAAGGCTGCCAGAAAAGATCGGTATTGTGATGGTTTGTTTGTGACAAGGACTCCTTACAAACAGCTCCTGTGGAGCCACTAATAAGCAGCAAAATGGTGACAGCCCACTCCCACATCCTGCACATGATCTTTCGACTTCAAGCCAAGATGTGTGAGATAAGAGGATTCAGTCCTTATTTTGGACACCTCTGTGCTTCTCAGGGCCAAACAGTGCAATTCTGGTGCTCCTTGAAGGCAGTTTTGACCCCGTAACCTGGTAACCATGCAGCAAAATGAATGCCAACCTCAAACACAACTGGTTTATAAATGCATTTCAGAAAAATAGGTTTCCATCAGTGGTTTTGCCGGCCACTTCCACCCTCTGTGCCAGGATCACAGAGCTCATGACCACCTCTGCAAGTTACCTAGTGTTCAACTTTGAAAGAAACAGTTGGGATTTAATATTAGGTGCGCCAACTTACCATGACATGCTCAACCTTTAAAAAAATGAATGATTTCTTTAAAAGGTTGGATGTCTCATGCTAGCATCAGAACAAGCAACTTGAGGTGGGGAAAAAAAAATCAAAAAGCACTGCAAATAGAGAAATGAGGAAAAAAACCTCAGGTGGGTGCTAAAATGGTGTGGAGAAAATTAATTACTGGAAAGCTTGGCATAAATAAGACATTATGTGACCCTTTCTGCCAGTGAGGGACCTCTGGATGTGACAGACAACTAAGGCAGGGCCTTGATGGATAGCTTTTCCCTAAAATTCTTTCCTGTGGGCTCGGCATAAACCTTTGCATAAAAGTGGGAGCCTGTGAGCAGTAGGAATTATTTATATTAAATGTTCTGCTCAGCAAAACATGGCAAAATTCCTATTCCCAACTGGAAGAAAATAATATTTCATGGCCGTAATGCCATTAAGCAGGATACAGTGGTTGACAGTGGGGAATAGGGGTGGGAGGGAGGCCTGATGGGGAGGAGGAGGGTTGTTTTACTTGCAAGGACATGGGGCCCTGATGGTTGCCTCCCCAAGTTGGGATCTCTCCAGTGCCATGTGGCAGAGAGGAGCAAAGAGGAGAGGTGGAGGGGAAGAGTCTCTGCCCAAGACCAGAAGAGGACTTTCCCCAGTGGAAAAAAACAATAAACTTAATAGAGGTGAAGCCAGCAAGGTTTTATAGAGATTGCTCTAAAAAAGCAATGGCCTTTTAGCAGAGGATGGGGCAACTGTTAAAAGCATCAGATGAAATCCTGTGGTGACTGATGAAAGGTTAATTTGCCACTCGGGCCAAGGCCTGATGTGGGTGATGAGGGACTGCTGGGGGCTGAGCACTGCACAGGAGAGGTTCCTGTATAACGTGGGGAATCGTGGTGTGGGAAGTAGTGGGCACAGCTCTCACCACTGTCACCTGCACTAACCAGGCTGCAGAGCTGGGGGGGTAGGTAGAGATGTGAGCATAGGCTCCCCAAAGGGGCCAGAAAAGTAACGTGAGCAGGTCATGCTGGTAGAAAACATCTGGGGAAGACAAGAAGACGATGCCATTTGTCTTGGGATGAGCCCAGCGGCAGTTAGACTCTGAAAGGGAATGCCCCAGCTCTGAGGAGCTGTTTGGGTTTTACGTCTTGCTGAGTTAGACCTTATCACCACAGGGTTCGGGTGTGTAACCTATGTGCTAGTGTATACGTGTTTCTGAACTAACTGGAGGGCTGAACTAACTAGAGGGCCACTCAGGTATAAAAACACTGTTAATATCAACAAAATGGTTTTAAAAATGCCTATAGCACAGTGACCATGGACTCTTAAATCCTATGGCCCGTCTTTTACCTTTGGAAGGAATTGAGTAGATGTACGAGCTGGGAAGCACACAGCTCCTTTAGCACTGCAGGGAGGAGAGATCAGTATTTCCTTGGTGTTCAGTCCAGAGAAAGATGTGGAGATGAAAGGAGGTTTATACCCTTGCTGGAAGATCATCAATCAGTCAATCAAGTGTACAAGCCAAGACTTTCTCTCGTTACGCCAGGACGATGCAGAGCTCCATGCTTGCCGTGGTGATGCTCGTGCTGCCTTGGCAAGAGAGGGACTCTCTGAGCATTCCTACAGGAGACCAGCCTCACACTTGGGAAATGATGGAGCCAATGGAGCAGCAGGTCTCCATAAAAGGCCACCGTGCCTTGTTGGAGGGATTGCCCTGGAGTACAGAGCTTCCGCCAGCCAGCCTGACTCCAGACTGGCAGTGAAGTGAAGGGGCCATGCAACATCACAGGCAGAGCCCACACCAATCTTCCACAGCATACCTTGCTCCACTGGTGACAGAGTACAGTGCAGTACACAGTGCAGTAGGTACATCTATGCAGAGGTGTTTTGTTCAAAGCAAGCAAATTGGCAGGCTTCACTTATTAAACTGTAATGTGGCTTATACATGACAAAAAAGATCATCAAAAACCAGTTTTCTCCCCAGTAAGATAATTCTGACATTACTTAAAATACTTCAGACTTGTCAGTAAAATCTCAATGTCATTAAAATTAACTGGCATATTTAAAGATTGACTTGCTTGCTTGCTTTCAACTCCCAGTCAGCCTGACATAGGGAGGGCACTTGCTATTCTTATCTTTTACACACTTGTATTTCTTGGCCTTTAACAGCTTCTTCTGCAGCACGCACTGCTCTGTCTGCCAGGGATAACGGGTGTCACTGGTTGCTGCTAATCCATTATGGCAAGCTGTCTAATTACCAGTGGTGTAGCAGTAAATAAAATGTGGGTTCACTTGCTGGCCTGCTCCTTATCCCTCATCTGAGAAGTGGGCAAATGTTGTATCACCCCAATTATTGCTCCATTTACCTACATGTTCCCTTGACTATGGCACTGCTAATTACTTACTTTGTTAGGCAGAAGAAATATTAGGTATTTATTTAATTTGCTGTGATGATAAGAAACACAACTCCTATTATTTGTCCCCTGGACTAGAAAATTCCCTTTGCGGCAATCCTTATAGCCTGTGTGCATAAATAAACCCCTTTTTTACTCTAACAGCTTTAGTAACTGAAAAGAGATCACATTTTGATCAGGAAAATGTTCTTGTTTCTATCCTTGAGTATGAGAAAGGCAAGTTAGAGAGGTTTGTGAAGTGAGACTGGATGTTGTACTGGACCAAATGATCCATTACTGAGACAGCGTTCTGAAAGATAACCACATCAAATCACTGCTCTTTAGAAAAAAAACAGTGATTCTGGAGGTGTTTGGCTTTCAGTGAGGAATTGGAAATTGGGGGTGGTCTCAGCCTGTGTTCAAACGGGACTAGATATGATTTTCATCTTAGATATTTTTAGCTATTAGTCCCTTTGCTGCAGTCATCTCTTCATTTTGACATCAGCATAACGAGATCATCCTCAGTAAAAATGCTGGTTAGTAGCTGTCAAAAACCTGTGTTAGCACTATATTAAATGGTGAAGAAAGAGAGAAGAAAAAGGGACAAGTGGATGAAACAAGTGGATGGTCTCAGGTAAAGCAGCAGCAGGGGTGAGTGGGTGGGCATAACAACAGCATCTCTGTCTGCAAGTGCTTTCCAGAGAGGACTACACAGGCAGGGAGGAGTGATATGATGCCTAATGGCAGCAAAACTAGAAAAGGGCCAAGCCCTCCTTGGACACCAACTGTTACTCTGGTATTCTATTAACCTTCTTATCACTTTACCTAACTTCTGAAAAACTCTCAATTTGTTGGCTGAAGCAGTTATATTTCACTATGATCTCCTTTTTCGGTAATGCAACTTAAATAAATCTTTTTGAAAAGGTATCCTGAAACATGTCTAAAATGAGTCACACAGCATATGTGTATAGGGGAACTTTGTATGATGTGATGATCACTAGTAGTCTCCTTCATTTTGTGGTGCTTTAAAAATTGTCCTGCGGTTGTGCAGAATCCTTTAGAGATTTTGTATGTCTAGGTGGCCCCAGGGCATGCAAAGACTCCCTTATCTTGATTACCTCCTTTACAGTTTTTTTTGCAGGTTTTGGTTTCTCCTGGTTTGAAATCCAATGAGTCCTGCATGCTAAAATGCCCACAGTAAATGGCCAATGTCGAAAAAAGAAGTAAAATGGATGGAGGACATTGTACAGTTATTTTAAAATACTTGTGTATTTACACACTTACACACACAATGCATGTTTTTTCAGTTGAACATACTTCGGTTTTGTTACTTGTGCCATTCAGCGTACCTTTTTGCCATTAGCCTTGGTTTCATTTACTTTGCAGCTTTGCCTTTGAATTTCAAGGTGCCAAGATGTGAAACAGAAACTAGTATCAGCAACACTGTTGTGATTTCACTTCTGACAATATGAGTAATAAAGAATAAAGGGCTACAGCTTGTTGAAATGAGTGTCCCATGCAGTCTCCCTTAAAATATTCAAAGTGCTCATACTTCAAGGATGTAGTTTAAATGTTCATTTTAGCCTTCTGCATCATTTTTGAACAAAGTGCTAGCATAACACTGCGGCCCCATTTAGACTACAGAGTAATCAAAAATCTCTTGCATTTCCTGACACGGGAAGGGACGGTCTTTGGACGTCTGGATTTTTAATACTGGAAGAGTCTTGCCTTGAGATCATTAATTTTTAGTTGAAAGAATCATGCTTTAAATACTGCTACTAAAAAAAAAAAACTCAAACCAGAAGAAACCCAACTGTTTTGAATATATTCGATAGAACAACAAAACTTCAATTTCCTCTCAAAGCCATTTGGCTGTGAGGAGGGATTTTCAGCTTGAGAGTTGGCTAGTTGAATTTGTCTTCAAGGTCTCACTGCTCAAGTCTCCTTCTTGGTCTCTGGCGAGAAGGAGGCGGTTGTGCTGCAGGTTGCTGGTGGTACACTGTGCTGCAGCAGAGCAGGCCAAACAGAGGGAGCTGAGGCAAAAAAGCACAGCCCAGAGAGCAGTCTTGGATCCAGGAAAGCAGCCGGGATGCTTCACAGTGACCTGGAGAAAGAAAAAGAAGATAGCATCAGGAAACAAGAGATCCTAAAAGGATCTGCTCCAAAAGCTACCCCGAAAAATCAAACTAAGGAAAAGAGGGAGAAATCAGAAGCTCCTTCCCTTGCTGCTGCGTCCTGTGCCGCATGCTGAAATGCCTTGACTGCCAACATGACTGACATCACTGGAGAAGAATGTAAACTTTGATTTCACAAAAAAATATAGCACTGCTTGTTGCTGCTCCTCTTTGGCAGCAGATCTCATTTCTTTGGAGTATTTTTATCTTATTGCGTACGTATATGCACATATATAAATATTTTGTTAAAAGTAGAAGGATGCTTCTCTCTTTCTTACCCACGGTTGCAAAAGAGACTGCACTGTTCAGAGTGGGCTCCTTCTGAGAACTTCCACCCTTGCTGCTAGCAGAAGAGGAGAGCAAAATGAAAATGATAAAATAGTAATAATAATAATAAAAATAACAAATAAGCCAAGTGAGAAATGGAGGACTAATTCAAACTGTGTCCTTTATACCAATAATAAATGACCCAGCACTGGGGAAAGCGGGTTGCTAAATTAAAACTAATGTGGAAAATGTGCATCTCCCCCATCCTCCCCACATATTACTCCACCCCAGCTGTGAGGATCTATGCTGGGGGCTCGGGTCTCTTCCCTTCCTCCTCTCAATCTACCTAGCCAGAGCCCTCTCCCTGCTTGACAGCTACCGCAAGCCCAAACTGACAGCTCTTCAAAATCCGCCGAAGAAACCCAGCATTAATTAAGTCATTGCTGGACTGTAATTTCCTTGAGAAGTAAAAAATTCTCACACAAGAAAAGGTTACAGAGACCTTTTCTGTGTCAAAATTACCATGCTGCATGAATATTAATGCTCTTAATGAAGACAACCTTTGCTTCATCAGGAAGGTTCTGGAGCAGGTGCCAAGCCTGAAGTCTCACTCTGTGGATTTTCTACTCTATGAAAGTCGGCACAATGCAATTTTTCCATTAAAATCAACATTTCCCACATGATCACATTTTTTTCTCTTCTTCTTCTTCTTTACAGATAGGCGGAAAGAGGGGGGGAAAAAAAATCCCTCTGCTTTGAAATCAAACATTTAAAGGTTTCATTCAACACATTAATCAGCGCTGAGAGAGAGGAGAAGAGAGGAGGAGGAGGAGCAGGAGGGGGAGAAGGGGAGCTGGGGGGGGAGTGGAATCTGCCTTATTTATATAGATCTCTCACGCGCTTCCATAGATCACAGCCACGTTCATGTAGCGTGCTGCCCTGGGGTGCCACCAGGCCCATCCTCTCCAGGAAGGCTCTGTGGGCTGCTGCGGGGACAGTGGGATGGGGGCATTGGGAAAGGGCTGGGGACACCAGCCACAGCCTTGTGCCGGTGGGCATTCGTGCCATGAGGTTCATCTCTCTGCAAGGGCATGGCTGACGCAGGCATTGCCAAAATGTGGGGGAGCGGGGCAAGGGGAAGGGAGAGGGTGTGGCTGGGAAGGGAGGGGAGGGAGAGGAGGCAGCAGGGATGTGTGCTAGCACGAAACAGTGGAGTAAAGAGCTCTCTTTTTGGCTCTTTCCCGAGGAGGAGAGAGTTTTCAATGGCACTGCACTGGAGAAATTGCACTGCCTTCATGCCGAGCCATTTAGCCGTCAGTTAGCCTCAAATGAGGAAAGGGAATGAAATTATAAGGAAAAGTGTGGAGAAACGCTGAGGACGGAATAGAGACTGCAGCTTTAGAGGGGGAAGAAAAGCAGGTAAAAACCACCTCTTTCTTCTTCTTCAAAAGGAGAAAATTATATGAAAACTGCCCATTAATTATATCTTCTATTTCTACTTATTAGGCATTCATGATCTAATAATGGCTGTGGCTAACTTATAAAAAAAATCTGATTATTTTCTGTTGGGGCATGCAATGCCCTGTATATATTAAAAAGGTAAGCAATGATATATATTTATGGGTACTGATGTAATAGCTATTAGATTTATAATGCAGAGAAAAAACATAATTTTATTAGAAAGAGCAATAGTTCACAATCCTATTATTGTTTATTGCTGACGTCAGTGCTGAACTATAATAAGAATCGTGTAACAACTGGAAATAATAATAAAAATGCTGTTTAGATTTGCAAGAAAGTGAATCCTCTAAAGCAAAAACAGGCATTATAGACCCCAGCCTTAAGCCAGCTGGTGACACCTGGCAGCAGCATTTTGGGTTGCAAGAGCACAAAGGATACAGGTCAAGGTTTTCACCCACTTGATCCAGAGACAAACATCTTTCTGACCTCAGATCTGCCATCAGCCTCAATGCAAACACCTGGCCGAGGCCTGGGGGCCAGATCACTGGGTTCTCCCGAGGGACAGATGGACATCTGGGGCAGTGACATCCCCAGCCCAGCCTTGCACTGTGAGCAACATATAGGCACTAAACTGTCCTCTGGTCTCCTTTACAGTAACCTTGATAACTTAAATTTCTGAAACCTTGCATCCTAAACCTCACTGTAGTGCTTTAAATACTGCTGGACACTTCTCACGGCTAGTATTTGTTTTATATGAATATATACATATATACTTAGACTCCAAATCTTTCATTATAGTTGTTCTAAAAATCTGTTTCCAAGCTGTATCTGGAACTGTCAGCCTTGCTGGTCTCTACTTCTCTATATTACTTTTTTTTTCTTTCCCTTTATAGCATTTTTTTCCCTTTAGAGCAGCGTTTGCTGACCTTCAGACTCAAAAATTAACTCATTCTCCTGACATCCGTGAATTATTAATGAGCGTGTTTCAGAAAGTTCCTTAGCCACTTCCTTTAAAACTCCTGGGTGTAAATTAATAGAAGTGGTTTTAGGAAAGCTTAATTTTAGCAGGTGTTGCCTCAGATCTTCCTTTGTTGTTCTGCTCCCACAGAAACGTCAGATGGGATAGATACACCCTCCAGCTTCATTGCAAATATAGAAGAGTCTAGTCAACACCTCTGATTTCTCTTTGTTAATCCTTGCAATGCTGTGAGCTATCTCTAGCAATGGTTCCACAACTGTTCAGGGTTTTTCTTGCTCCTTTTAGAGATTTCTGGGATTTTTTGTGGTCCATAATTTTGCTGGCCACTAATTATCTACTGGTTTCTTTTCTGTGGGGAGTGTGGGTAGGTGGTGATGATGGGGTGTGTGTATATGTGTACAACGCTCCTGAGCACATGTGCCTTCTCCCTGGTGCAATCCAAGTCAAAGAGTACATCTCACTAACGAGATGTCCCTTGTGGCCATATACTGGATGGATAACTCTGGCTGTTCATACTTCTCCTTCCTCCACCCTGATGCTCACTAGCACTCCTCCAGCAAAGCACTTTCTCCCTTCTCAGTACTAACTGGTAACTGCTACTCCCTGGCCCTGCCAAACCCCTCATACAAAAGCCCAAAGCCTCTACCGTTCACCTACCATCAGCCAATATTCTTTCCCTGGACGGTTAAAACATGGTCTGAACAAAAAGCTATGGAAAGAGATGACCACTGGCTTCACTTTTTGATGGGCCCAGTCACAGGTAAGATAAGATGAAAGTAAGACACGCAGTCAGCAAGTGCCACACACTTTGAAATCTTATTCCATGACCAGAAATCTGCACTAAAAGTTTCAACTGATGTGCCTCACTATGATGGTGTTAGGAAGAAAGAAAGGTTTGCAAATGTTGGCATAGCTAAAATCACATGCAGAACCAGAGTGGGAACAGTATATTTAGTTCCTTGACTCCAATAAATTGTCTGCATTAAAATAGAACAGACAGCTGAGATATTCTTATAAATTAGTGGAATTTCAGATTCCACAGAACAAGGTGATATTGTGTCCTGTAATGATACAAATATTCTTATGGGACATGATATCACACTTAAACCTCTAAATTTTTAAAGGTGTTTCAGTTACTTTATAGCAGGAGAGTGTCTTTGGAATGAACTAGATTTGCTATTCTATCTGAAGAACAAAGAGAAAAATTTATAGAAGATCAAACAAATAAAAATACATTGAGAAAGACAGTAAGTGATGTCAACGCACTAAGAAATTAAAAACTTTGCATTAGTGTCTGAGCTTTTTTGTTGGTACCCAGGTATTATAAATAATAAACTAAACCGAAATTGTACATATTATAAAGCTGCGTTTTCCTGCAGGGGTTCTGGTGACATGTACAAACCACATGAGCTTTACTCCCATGGCTTATCCATGTCACTAATCCCCCTCTGTAAGTCTAGAGAAGGGAGGTGCAGTGGGGAGGGGCGAAATTTGTGCAGAGCCGATTCCATCTTTTGCCTACATTTGTTTCCAAATTACTTGACAAGCCTTGCCCAAGGCTTTCCAGGAGTCTGCCTTGGGATGAATGAACTTCTGCAGCAGAGAAATTCATCTTGTGAAAAATGCCTGTTTTGGGTCATTGCAACTATTTGGGAAATATTTGGATGAAAAATAGAGGGGAAAGTCAACTCAAGTGGAAAATCTGAGGTGAAGTTTATTTGTGACTGATGAAGAATGATAAGCTATATTTTGTCTGTGTCAATTTTTTGTTCTTAAGACTATTTGTAATCAGCACAATTCAGTCTCAAATGATGCTCGCTTTCTTTTTCTAAGCAATTCCACCAGGCAGAAAGAGAGTTCATCATCATGAAGATCTCACTGTGGTAAAATCTGTATACTTTTAAATATAACTTTCAAATTAGCCTCTGACTGAAAAATTACTGTGAAATGATTTCTGGCAGATTTATTTTAAATAGTCCTGGACACAAATGAGCCTCAACTTCCCTGGATTCTCTCAGGAATGACTGGAACCTGCACCAGTTGCCATCACTCTGTCAGCTGGAGCAAGTGCTCACTGGCTTTGGGACACTCAGACGGTGACTCTGAAATGCATTGTGTTATAGATTGTCTCCTGAGATTTTAACCTGAGGAAATAGAAGCTGAGGAGACTGACCACCCACTGTACACCTCACAGGACAACGTTTTAACTGTCAAAACAGATGGGAGTCTCATTCATGGGGAATCTTTTGGGATACCAAACCCAGTGGACCTGTCTCTCAAAGGATGATAATCCTGCCAGGATCACCGCACGATTCTCAAGCCCTCTCCCCTGCCAGTCCTCATACCTTCAACCCAGAGAGATGAAACAGAGAATCTTACTCCAAGCTCTTGCTGGCCTCTTGGAAAATCCTGGGCTTAATCAGGAGGCTTGTTTATGGTACAGCTCCTAGTCTTGCAAGTACTACAGATGCCACTTCGTTGCACCTAAACTGCTTACGAGACAGCACTCTTATCTAATAAGACATAGCACAGCCATACATATTTATTTATATTTGAACTCTTGCCCTCTGTACTATACTGCAGGTCATGCATCTGCTCCAACACCACCTTATTAATTTTCTACTACTCTTCTCCATGGCGGCAACAATATTTCGAGGTCTGAAAGAAATATTTTCCATTTTTTTCCCTGCTTTGATCTATCTCTTTAACTCTTTAGCTGCTGGAAGTGGGGGCTGGGGGGGGAGTCTGGGCTTCCTGAGCACAGTATTGCAGTGCTCCTCATTGGGAATCAGGACACAGCAAGGCTCTCCAGACAATGTCACTTCTCTGCCTGTGTAATACATTACTGTTCTGTTTTGTACCTTGCTAATTAGAAAGCAGGAAAGAAAAAAAAAATATTTATATATAAAAGAGCTCCCATCTGACAGACTCAAATTACAAAAGTATTCTGATATAAATTATTTAATCAGTGGGGGGAAAAAAGGAAGTCACAGTACTAACTATCATTTCCAGACAGAGTATTAACAACTGTTTTTTTCATTGGCTTCTAGTGTATTGTTTTGCACACCCATCACCAATAAGAAGCTCTTGCATGATGCTTACCATAAAATATGACTTTCATCTCTTTGTCTTTGCATTCACCTGCTTCATTTACGTTCTTAATGTATAAAAAGTTTTTAATTTGCCTCCTTCTCTTCCTCTTCTGTCACTAACGCACTTGAAAACTTCTGGAAGAAAGAAGTAAAGACTTTAATTCATATATGGGACCCCATTCTGCCAGCCAGATCTGCCAGTCTTTGAAATACATTCCATGAACAAGGCGTTGTTTGAAGGTGTGATCACAGCTTTATGGCTAGGTTACAAGCCGGTGATAGGAAACCATCCTGATGAATGCACTGATCTCTGATCCATGCCTCCTTTGATGTCCTGCAGTGATGAACGGTCACCATGAGGCCAAAGGCTTACTCAGGATGGCCATCCCCAGCAGCAGAGGGAATGGTGCTCAGGACCCGAGCTTTGCCCTGAGGGGGCATGCTGTTGGTTTGGTGCCCACCTCTGCACAGAGAGCAGCTAGCCAGGATCGACTTTGGAGCACCAAGGTTGTGTCTGCCCTGAGATCGAGTGTCCCTACCCGTACCAGAGAGATGGGCCTACACATCCAGCCTGCTTTGGCAGGGGACTGGAGACAGGTTCTCTCCCTGCCACTGTCCTCAAGGCAGGATCAAATCCCCGGTGTGTGGACAGCAGCCTATGGTGACAGGTCATTTCTTCCAATGCCCTCTGAAAGTCAAGCCCAGAGGTTTAACAAGCTCCATCATTAACAGGCCTTGCATGGCAGGGCTTTCGTGAAGCAAACAGAAATAACTCAGCACAGCCGTGTCCCCAAACCAGCCCAAAGTGTGGAAAGCACACCTCTAAGCTATTAAAAGACCTAACCTCTTTTCAAAAGTCAAGAGGTATCCAAGGGTGTTGCACAAGAATCCCCTTGTGCAAACATGCTGCTGCGAGACCAACAAACCTCTGCTGCATGACAGAAAAGAGTAAACCCCTGGGACCATGTATGGGCTGGTGGCAGATCCCAGAGCAAGATTTATCATCTAAGAGCCTGAGACCATGAGTAAAGTATTTTTTAAAAGACCAGGAAGGGTAATATGCAACAAAGGCTGTGTTCACACATAAACGGTTTGTGCCAATCTGAAGACTACTCGGGAAGGGGTAACCCCAGGGCCCACCTTGAGTCAATGCCTGTGTCTGATAAGAGTACAAATATACTGTTTCCTGGTCCCTGTGGTGGGCAAATATGTTTTGATTGCCTGCTGAGATTACATATAATAAAAAAGAGAAAGAGTAAACTGCTTTTCCTTTCACAGTTATATCACACATATATATATATATTGCAGGTTTAAAATCCATATCCTGTTGTTGGATAAGCAGCTGGAGCTATTAGAGTTTTGTGGAAATCTTCCACTTTTCTTCCCATGAGCTGCAAACACATTGGGACCACAGTGTTATCTGAACAAAATAGCAGTAAAAGCTAGATGAGGCCCAAGTGCTGCAGCGCAGCACTCTTTGGGAAGCCTGCTGGTGCAGATGTATCAAGGCTGCAATATGGCAGGGCTGCTCCCTCTGAAGTTGGGGTCAATGCTGCTGCTCACTGGCCTGGGGAGCACAGCCCAAGTGAGACCTCCAGTGCAGCCAGGAGGAACACCCTTGGATGCATCACCCTAGCCAAGCCCTCTTGGGCTGCTTTTTGTTTTTGGCCTAGATACGTCCACAATCAGGGAGATACAGAGCTCTGAGACTTCCCCTCAGACCCCACTCCATTGTTTTCCTCATTAGGCCTTCCCAGTGGCAGTGGGAAGGTGACAGTTCCCATCAAGTAACAAAGGATCCATGCTCAGTTGCTATTTCAGGGGCAGAAAGACCCAGGGTTTTTTCCCCCAACAAGGGCTGCTGCTAATAGCAGTCTCATCCTCTACTCGCCCTCTCTTCTCACTACCATGGGATGCCAGAAGTATGAAATAAAGCTCATTTTTCTGACATAACATGTTAAGAGCTTGAAAGTTTATGCTACAGTGAAGTAAAACGAATACCTCTTGACACAACAGAGGTTGCTGCCTGTTTATTAACAGGGAGGGAAGTCTCTGCTCGTGTATCTACTGTGCTGTGCAACAGCAACTGGCAGATGCCTGCAACCTAGTCCTTGCCCTCCCCGCTCCTCTTGCCAGCTTCCTCCTCTTGCTCCAATGAGATAAAAAGCAGCAGACAACGCTCAGAATTTAAGAGAAGTCAACTCTAGAGGAACTGCCTTACTCTCAGCCAACATTATAGAATCACAGAATGGTAGAGGTTGGAAGGGAACTTCAGAGATCATCTAGCCTGATCCCTTGCAGAAGCAGGTCCACCTAGATCAAGGGACTTTGTCTTAGTGCTGTCATCACCTCAAACCTCTTCAGGGTGCAAGCTGCTCTCTGGCCAAAAGTGGTCTTTGTGGTCCTTTGATGAGAATGGGAAAAAGAAAGGGATACTTCCCACACGCTGTGCAGTCAAAGTATCAGAAGCAAAGAGCTACAAGCCCTGGGTTACTCAGGGCAGGCTGGAAGAAACCGCCTTCCCCACGGGAATTGCTACTTACAGCCTTTAATCATGTCAGTGAGATTGCCAAATCCGGCAGCAAAAGTGGCAAATGCCACTTCTGAGAATCAGAGACAACCAAGACAAAACCCTGGAAAGTTGTCAGTCTTGTCACTGAAGGAGAGATCAGCCTTCATGCACACAAAGTTATGTAGTGCTTCTTCATTTCTGTGAACAAACACATGTAGTGCTGGCTACCTGTGTGGGAGTTTTATTGTCTTGCTTGAAAGGTACAAGGGGAGAAGTCAGGATGATAGCTAAACAGCATTTCTTAAATGAAGGAGGTTTCAGTCTGCTCTACAGATAGTAAACATTTGATTTGGCAGAGGCTTAGAGATTTTTTTTTTTTTAAAGCATGTTTTATTCTTTGAATTGCATTGTCATGAATAGGAGATGGGACCATCAATGCTAACAGCTGCAAAGAAAGGATCTTCCCTCCCTTCAAACACAGCACATTACAGATACAGAAGGGAGAGGGGTTGAATTCTTTAGGAAAACTTTCAACCAACGTACATGCAAGGTGAGCAATACCCTTCACCAAATGCCTGATTGTCTGGGTAAGTGTTGAGACAAGTGGCCCCTTGGAAAAATTAGGATGAATAAGTTAAAACATCAAAAGAGTGTTCAGAAGTACAAACAGAGAAAGCCACTGGAGTCATAAATACTTGGGGAAGGGTATGATGCGGACTTGTGCTCTCATGTTGCCCATCTCAAGGCAGCCACTTTGGATCACTTTGATCACCAGGCAGGTACAGGACCTAGTGGATTTTAGTCTGGTCCACTCTATCTGCTCTCATATTGCATACAGAAGAACTTGTACTGATTGTGTTAAACCAGTGGACAATTACTATGGCTGAATAACAATGTACTTTGCTCCAACCTAACATCAGTGCTAATTATTTTAAATAGAAATAAAAATGGTACAAAGTACAGTAAAAGTATCCAGCTTGCAGTGATTTAATGAAATCAGTTCACGCTCAAATCAGCACACAGATAAATACGAAGAGAAACTGATTAGATGTTCAAACAAAGGAATAAAAACATGAAATCTGTTGAACAGTTATTGTTTTGTTTTAGTTCTGGCACAGTGCTGCTCAGTATTCCTGCCTCAGCCTCTCCACTCATCAAGAAAGTCTGGAGTATTTCCTTGGCCTTTTCTCCAGACACCATCACTCCCTCTCTGCATCAGCTGGTACCACCTGCTCAGAAGCAAATAGATCTTAGAGGAAAAGCAAATATCCCATGGGCAAACTGGTTTTGTTTGTTTATAACACTCTGCCAAGCATATCTTTAAAGGTAGGGTTTTGGGATTTTTAAAAAATGGCTTTAGGGCCAAGACCCTCCTAGTTTTCCACAGGATTTAGTTAAACTGCATCTGACTTCCATGCGGCTTTTGTGAACACAGCTGCCTGCTCTGAAAACACAATGACTTAGGTGGTGTGCCATGCAGACACATGCTAAACCAGCATGGTATGCAGACAGGGAGTGTGGGTTAGGGGATGGGGGTGAGAGTGACATAGAATGACTGGGAGGCTGAGATTCTTAGATGAGCCAATATAAGGTCTATAGCATTAGCAGAATGAACATATGCAAATGAATGCAGATTGCTGCTGTCCCTTTCACCAGACTGGAGATCTCCACAGGGAAAAGGAAGGCGCATAGCTGTGCACAGGCATGTTGTCCTGCCTTGCATTCACAGCACAGCCCTTGGGCTGCCATCCCACTAGCCTGCTCCTACATGGAAGGTAGTGAACGTGGAGGTCGAAGTCAAGGGTGAGGCAGATATTCCCTTGAGCTTTGCTCAGAATGGCAGCCTGCGGGTCTGTGGGTGCAGGGTTATGCTGTGCAGCCTGTGAGAGCAGGTCAAGAGCTCTGTAGGGTGATGCAAATGGGTGAAACAGCTCTCTTTCCTAACACTGTCCCCATTACATCCAGAAAATGCACTTCATCCTAAGCAGCTTCAGCGACTGGGTGACTTTTACCTTTCAGGATCAAGAGCAACACCTTGAACCCTTTTGCCCTTTCTAGGCATCTTTTCAGTGACTGACAAAGAGATCCCAAATTCTGGGTTTGAAGCACTTTTGGGACATGAAAAAAAAAAAGAAAAGATAAATTCCACTGTACTTACACCGAATTTAACTCTAAAAAATTCCAAATACAGGTCTTCTCTTAGATTTCACTTTTGTAGCTAAGACTTCAGCTTCTCTTTTGACTACACCAGTTGTTTTATCCAGGTTCTTGACTTGGTCACCACCCAGCCTGGCATGGGCAAGTATCTTCTGAAGCATTTTGGACCCTGCAAAACCAATTTTGTTCATGAATCTGTATTGCACAGGCTGCACTCATTCCATGTGCATCTCTTTGGCGGTGACAGCAGGAGTTTTGCCCACACAGAGACCATGCCATTCACTGGTAATCTACAGAAGTACTTTTTTTTTTTCTTTTCTTTTCTTTTGTTTTTTAACTGTGGTATGGAAAAAGCTCTTCTTACGAAAACAGATAATATCAGTGCCTGAAGCCTTTGCCCTAGGTGTCTCAAAGGGAAAGGCACTTAAAAAATGTACAAAGCAGCAGCCCAAACCTCCCACGGTGCTGAAACAAAGACTAAATATTCTTAGGGAAATGTTGGGTTTATTCCAATTTCTCCAAAAACAGTTACCAAACCCACTTTCACATTTTTAGGCACTGATTCTGGGAACTCAGCATTTAGGTACTTTGACTGAAAACAGCATGGTCAGCTGGACCACCTTATGTGAACATTAATTTCCATTCACTGGACCTGAATCTATTTTCCCTGTGAAAAACCTGGAGCAGCTCCACAGGAGCTGTTTGGAGTCACACAAAAAGCCAGAGGAGACTGTAGTCTATAAGACGCACTTCGCTTTGCGAAGCATGTGCTATTAATTAACCATGAGAAACGGCTGTTCATTTACTTTCAGCTACATGAAGATTAAATGTTTCCTAGCATGGCATCAGTCTCAGCTATCCTTCTTCAAACTTGCTTCACCAAGGACAGGGGAAAGAGCAGGTGAGTGTGGGCAGCAGGAACCACTGAAGAAGACAGCTGTGCAGAGAGCAGTTGAAGTTTTAGAAGAAACCAGCTGCATATCAAAGGAGGAAAACCCATAATCAATTCTGAGCTGGCCATCTTCAAAGAGAAGGATTCTTGAAAAGTTAAATGGATTATTATTGACATAATCCCTCAGCAGCACAGCAGAAGCTTCCATAGGCAGGGTGGATTTAGAAGGGATTCTGTTTTACCCCTCTTTTGCTTGTCCAACCTTAAGGTCAATATGGCATGCTGTCACAGTTTCTTATCTGTAGTCACTGCATACATCTTCTAATGTTGAAAATAATTCTAGAGCATCTTGGGAAATGCAGGCAAATACAAGATATGATGTGCAGTAGGTCATAAAGGCCTCATATCTTGGATAGGCTTCTTCTAAGAAAAAGACTGATTTTTTTTTCTTGGAACCACCCTAAGTAAAATAATGATGCAAATAACACAAGTGAGGTCTTGTGTGGTTTGGAAGCTCTAAAGACATTCAACCACTAGACTGGCCCAATTCCTTCTGTTCTTTACTTTTGGTCTAATAAATTGAAAGGCCACCACAGATGTTAGTACTACAACTATTCATCTTCTACCCAGAAATGGAACCTTTCTTTATTTGATGATTCTGCAAATGGGTATTGCTTTTCAGAAGGAAAAGGGGATCAGCTTTTCCAAATGGACCTCGGTGAAAATTTGCTCTTTTCCTATTAAAATAGCTCCTCTCTTCTTTAAACTTTTTTAAACTTCTTTTTTTTTAACATTTTTCAGGTTTTACTAAATCTCTCTGGCAGCCTGGTATTCTTTTAGGCAGGGTTTTTTACTTCCTGCTTTCTTAAACTATTCTTATGTGTTTATTTTTTGCATGTTTTGCATCTTATCCCTCTTGTGTCTCCTAACAGAGCTACTGAAAGTCACCATCTAATTGCCTAATAGGCAATGTACCAAGTTATCAGATAACCAAACGCCACATTATCTCCTCAGAAAATCAGGTGCAGCTTTTCTTTTCAGTTGCTGAACTCAATTGTCTATGGCAGAATTTGACTGTGAGTGTAGAAGAGCAGAAAACACACATCTATGGGAAAAAGAGCCCCAAGGAGGTCTAAAGGAATATCTCTGAGATTTAAAAAAAAAAACCAAACAACCTTATATCTTAAGTAGAATAACTTCCAGTGCAAGGAGCAAGGCTTTTGTTGTGCAAGATCTTCCTAGTTTTTGACTCTTCCTCATTTCTAAGTTGCTTCTGCAAACTAAAGATTAACTTAAGCTTGTCCATAGCATTCAAGGGGCAACATGACTGTGTGTTCTAGAAAAGAGACTGACCAGAGATAGATAACAACTTCCATGAGTAGCATCCATAACAGAATTTTGGAGGCCCGGAAACCTTTAGATGAGATCTTAGAGCAACCTGCTTTATCAATGCTGTCTAATTTTACTTATGCTTGCTGTATGTACTGAAGTGTACAAGCTCTTAATTAATTCCTCAGGAAATAAACTAGGATGTTCAAAATCTCCTGGAATCAGACTAGCAGCAATCAGTTGACAAAATCCCATGAAGTCCATAACTATGTGCTAGGACAAATCTCCACAGCCCTGCCTGGAAAACCATTGTTGGTTTAAGCACCGTTCCCAAAATTTGTGTTATCTCAGTTGCCATTGGCTTTGGGGGGAAACAAGGATGTTCATTAACACCCAGCAGCAGGTTGACTGAGAGCGAACAGCAGCTACTGTGCAACTTGCAGCCTTTCTGAAGACAAATAATCATCATGAACCAGTTATGTGGAAAGGAAGTTGTCCAACTCTGCAAGAAGCTTGGTAAGAGAGCCACTAGAAGAGTAAGATGATCCATTTATTCCAGATCGTTATGGTTTGGATTCTGTCTTTTCTTTTTGAATTTCTGAATGAGGATGAAAACTCATCTCTGAAAAATGTCTACCACAAAATGAACAAAACCTTCACAATTATTCTAATCCTTCCATTTAATATGCGCACCAGAGGGTGCTGTGCTGTGGGTCTGAACAGGACTGTTAGCCACCCCAAACTACATTTAGATTGCCAATAAAAAATAAAAGGCAAAATGCCCTCATGTAGATTCCTGCCTTCCTTTGAAAGGAAAAACATCATAGTTCTAAACTGCAGCAGAGCAAAAACGGGAGGGAAAAGGGGGGAAAAAAAAAAACCAACAGTGAATTATGTGATGTGGTGTTTTTACCAACTGTCTAAATAAAGGTTTAGTGAGTCACTGTGGAAAACAGAAAATCTTCCTTTATTTTAAGAGCTGCAGTTTAAGAGTCTTTTATGAAAAAGCTTCCCTTAGGTTTGTAACTTAAACATTACCCATCTGCTCTTTCCTCCCTGTCTGCATTTACAGTAAATCTGAGATTTCCTTTTTAAAAAATAACATTTTTAAAAAGTACAGATTTGGTCAATAGTGTCTGTAGAGATACAGAGAAAGCTAATGTAAGGTACCAATATCTAAAATTATGGTTTCACTTCTCTGCACACTAGAGGCAGAAAGTTTTCTGCTCTTGGCTCAGTGTTTGGTTCAGGTTCCCCACAGGAATTTCTGGAAGAGGAGCTGATACGGGAGCTTGAACCCTATTTAGACAGGGTACCTGTTTTCCAAATTTTACAGAGGGAAAACAGACAGATCTCCCTAGGATCAGGACTACAGTCCGCTGAAGCCAATGGGAAGATCCCTGACACCTATGCAACCAGAGCATGGTAGAGCAGCAAGACCTGCCTGCTGATTGTGTCCGATTAGCTCATCTCCAAATCAGGTGTCTCCCTTGCTGTTACCGTGGCTGAAGAGCAATGCCAACCCCCCAGCACATGTGGTGTAACACAAAGCTCATTAGTTCATGAGCATAAGAAGACCTTTTTGTTTGTGGTTTTTTTTTGTTTTTTTTTTTTTTTAAATATTGTCTCACTGTGGAAAAGAGACTTCAGGTCACGGTTTGGATTAAATTCAGAGTAACTCTTCTGAAGACAATTCATTTTTCCCTGGTAGTAAAACAGGTGGAAATGATAACCAGGTCCTTCAAGTTCTATCCCTGAGAGGAAGGGTGGCTTACAAAATGTCACCTCTGGATGTGTTACTGGGGTCTAGCTGTGCCCGGTTTTCTGCATGGAGGTAGAAGTGGCTTCCACTTTGAGGATAACCTGTAAGGAAGAGATGCAAAGGAAAAACACTTCACCAACTCCCAACATATTTCTGTCTCTGACTCTTGTTATTAATGAACTCATTCACTTTCATAAAAACAACTACACAAGTGCTTCTAACCATATCTATAAAACTATTTAATACTCTTTTCGAAACAAGGCATCTTACAGCCATAGTAATTGCAGTTTTACTAGACCTTTAAATAAGAAGCAGCTACTTATTAAGTTTTGATATGGAGAGCTGATTAGACAAGTTAAACATAAAGGCACAATTTATGCATACTGCATAACCACATGTGCATGTAGTGCAATTCTTACATTGGTGTTTGGCACTCGCTGCAATAGGAAATCCTGCTAGGTACACAGTTTTATGCCACTTACAGGTTACAGGTAGTAAAGCGAAAAATGCTGGATTTTACAGGAAAATAATATTCATAAATCTCCGGTGGTGAATTACAGTATAACTCAGAGCTGTCTTTGTTTTGCTGCTGCTATGAATTCAATTCTGTTGCCAGTGCAGAAACAATAAACACAAAGGCCAAAGTGGAAACCACTCCCCTTGCATTGCTTATATCCAATTTACAGCTGGACTCTGAAATTGGCTCCTGAAACACTACTAATAACAAAGAAGTTCCCACAGATGCTCATTTCTTCTTCTTTTTTTTCCTCCTAGCAAACTGAAGCAGTCCATTGTGAACAAGTTAAAGATTTCTTCTAATGTAGTACCTGGTTTCCCCAGCTCATATGTCTCTGCTCTGTACCTCTCTCAATGTGAATCATATTTATTTGCCTTTGTCTTATTAGGCAACTTGCTCAGTGCATTGTGTATGAAAGAGCTCTGCTTGAGTATTGTGTATTAAAGAGTTCTGTGAGAGTTCTCACAAGAGAGGCACTATGTTGCCTAAACATCCTCTGAACTTAACTCCTTATGATCTGGCATAACAGGACATTGCTATGTCTTTGCATATTGATTGGGTTATTGCTGTGTGCCAAATTCAGGATCAGTACTCTGCTCTGCTACAGTACAGTAATTTTATTAAAGTGCATAGGCTTTTACCAGCACTGACATCAGTGCAATGATCTCAGGGAAGTCAAAGTGATTAATTTGTTGAGATGCATCACTCACCTATAACACGATCAGTACAACCAATGTTTTGTCTGATCTTGGTGCATTACAAAATAAGACACATTAAAAACAAAGTTAACATATTCTTTCATTGTATCATATGTGTTTGGCACATATTGTGTTGTGTCATTGAGCTGCTGTATGGAGGATTTCCACTTATGTGTTTAAATACGGATTTAAAAGCAACTCAGAAACTGATTCAGCAAAGATCTCACACATGCATAACATTAGGAGCCTGAGTAGCAGCAGTGTGGACTGCCCGTGTGCTTAAGCACCTTGTTGATTCAGGCCCACAATGAATGGAAGAGTCAGGAAATATGGGAGGAAAAAAATATTTGTCAAAGGTTAGTCATGTATTCTGCCTCTGGCATAAGACGGTTACCACAGGAAACTGGAATTTGTGTGTCCCCCGCCATGCAGCATTGCACAAACAGTGATTTTCTTGTAACACAACAAGCCTTGGTTAGGCAGTAGCCACCAGCTAGAGGATGTGGCAAGGTAATTGTCTTATCTGGCATAACAAGTCTTGCCAGTGATTTCTGAGTATGGATGTGATGGTACAACTAAGCTACTCTGCCTCAGAGTGATGGCACGAACTAGCTTAAAGGGAGTTATTTTTAACTTACACTGATAAAGCAAGAAAAGAACGAGGCCTTAATTATACTTCAGCACCTGAACTAATTGTGGTTTTCAACTTCCTCCAAATTTTCCAGTAGAGATTCAGGACCTATAAAGTGAACTTAAGTCTCCCGATAGCTGGTTTTCTTTTCTCTCATACTTTTTAAAGACTCTTTGGAAATAGTTCTCAAATCCCAGATGTTCATGAACTGAGGCTGGAAGCTTTTTGATTCTAAGGGATCAGTAAGTCTCTAGAAAGAGCAAGTGAGCAGTCAGGAGCTCATGTGGACAACAGACTTTGATTACCCGTATTATAAATATTTTTAATAATGTGTTAACATTAGATGATTCCTTTTTAACAGAAAGCAGGAATGATTATCTTGAAATAATAAAAGATTTCCACAAACTGAAAAGTTCCAGTATGCACAAGAGAAATGGTTATGTTTTCTTTAAATATGACATTCTGGGTATTGCCTGGTATTTTACTGCTTATAGGCTTTCTCAGAAGAACAGAGTGTAATAGCAAAATGTACTAGAATGATACTTTGAAGGACAGCATATTTTATTTATTGGATCTAACATGGTCAGAGTTTTATGGTTTTCCACTTCCTAGTTTATGTCTGAACACAGAAATGTATACAAACTCTAAACATTATCAAGTGGAATATGAAATAAGTAAATAAGATGACCTACTAGGAATATGATAAATACATCTCTTTGACTCATATCTATTATTCATGACTTTTCTAGTTAGCTCAATAAGCTCCTTAGTAACCATGAGCTGAAGAAGCCCAGTGAGGCAGAGGGACTGATGGAAGATCTCTTTCCATCTGTATTCAGTTTTGTGTTCTGCAGACTTGCAGAGCTATACTGCTAAGAAGAGTTCAAAAGAAATTAGACATACTCATCTAGGACTGGCCTGTTGGGAATTCTGAGACATTAAAATTCTTAGTTTCTTCTACCTTGTTTATCTGTGGTTAGACAACATATCCCTTCTAGAGGGCTGAAGGCTGAAAATGATCTTCCCACTTACTATTGCTGTGGCCCACTCTGCCTGATCCAGCCTCTGAAGTCTACTTAGAAATTAGAAGTCCTATGGACTTGACTTGACTTCCATCACACTGAAATACTTTTGTCCTCCAAGGAATGTCTTGCTTTCCAATTGGTTTTCAGGTTGATTTACAGTTGTCAATACTGATCTGTAAATACCAGCATGATTTAGTGTTTATCTGCTTGCAATTCTTTGGGTTTTTTCCTCTTCATTTAGTTTTGATAGCAGATATTGACAGATGCTCTTTTAAGAGCATCCCTCTAACACAGCATTTTGGGCCTAGTTAAGACAGTGTTTCCTATGGGTTTTGATTTTTCTGTAGGTTCACCAGCAGCAGCCAGAACATTGTGAGACCATCTCTTCACCCAAATGCTTTTAATAGTTGATGAAAATGTAAGTAAGGGAATTGTCTTGATAAGATCATCTGGGAATGTCCTCCACATACAAATCATATCTATTCTATTAAAAAATAGTCTGTGCAGTCACAAGCTGTCACATCAATTCATTTTATGAAGAAGTATGTCTGCCAGTACTCTGTATAGGTACTTCTTTTTATAATTCGAACTTCAATTCACTGGATTTTCTGTAGCCTATGTGCAAAAAGGGTCCCACTATGTTTTTAATATCATCAGATAATTACCAAAATATGCTGGGAAAGCCTTCAGTAGAAATAGTAGAAATAGTCCACAGGCTTTTTTTAAGAGAGTTTTGCTTGGAAGGATTTGCCTCAGCAGTAAGAAAAAATGAGATAGTGGCAAAACATCACTTCAGGATATCATTCACCCACACATTCTATGTGTGTCTGTTAGAGTCTGGAGTTTCCCTCGTTTCAGTGGGCTGGCCTTGTGAAGTGATCACAGAAAGACAAGTGGAGAAAAGCAATTTTCAATACCAACAGAGGCTTAACCACAGAACAGCAGAGAAATAGTATATATTGCATTGTCTCGAACTGGAAGGAGAGTTTTCTTCCATCCCTCAAGGCAGAACTGTAAATACAGAAACAGTCAGTTCCCAACATCTCTAAAGATTACCTAGCAGACTGGGATAATCTGATTATTAAAAAGATCTAACCAGACCTCTCACATAGCCTAAGGGAACACTGGAGCTTCTTGATCTCCCAGTGATGCAGGACTATCCCCTTGGCTTTCCGACTGTGGTCCATTTGTGTCTGGCTGAGGTTCCTTAGTAGTAATTCAGTAGTTATCCTAAACAAGCAAATCACCATTTCCAACAAACACAGTTTTGAAACTGCCCTCCTAGCTTGCCTGAAATCTGTGCATGAAATTCTGCTCTGTTACTGAGCTGGCTTTTTTATCCTTTAACTATCCACTCTTTCCAAAATTAAAACTTACTCTGAAGAGAAGCACGCTAATATCAGGCACTCCAATGCCATGCACGCCTAAGTGTATGTGTGTAAAAAAAACTCAGATACACTTTACAACAAGTAACAAACTGTGCATTGGGGAAATATTTTTTTGGTAGAAGCCAAGCTTGATAAAAGGAGTGCACACTGTCGTGCCTGGAAGTATGGTATTAATAATTAAGCCATGCAATCATTACCTCAGGATATTATTTCTTAAATATCTCTTGCAAAGGCAATACGATTACATATGAATTATATCAATTTTCTAGCAACAAAAAAAAGCCACAGAAATAGGAATTGAATTACACTGTCCAATTTGCTGTAAAGTTCACTGTACGTGAAGAAATTAATCAAAGCTACCACCACCCATTTTTATGGGAACATAAAATGATGTGAACTTCCATTTTTAATAAAGATGCATAGCTCTTTTATGAAGACTGACTAATAACACTGTAATGAACTGGAAAGCTACTGATATATTAAGAATGAAAATGTTGAGGGATGTGTTTACTAAGTCTCTTGTTTCAAGTCAGGTAATACTTCCATTTGAATCTGCCTATAGATAAAGGCAAAACCCCAAACAATAAAGTTCGTGTGAACTCTGTGTGTATTCATCTCCCACATATATAGATGGCCAGCAACATTCTTTTCATCTAGAAGCTTCCACCTAAATGATCCCTCAGATGGATGTGGTCTGCATTCTCCAGCAGTCTGAGACAGCGCGCAGCCGTTTCTCTCTTGTCACAAATGCTCTTGAGTAGATATTTCCAAGTTGATTATAAAGGGCTACAAGGCAATGAAAGAATTTTCTAAGGCCCTGAATTCTGGAGGATTCTGAGAAGCAGTCTGCCTATGTGTCCTCTGTTCAGGTTAAGCGCTTTTAATCAGTCAGGCTGCGTCTCCTTCCTTTCCCCAAAAGAATGCTAATTAATTAATCAAATAATCAGATAGTAAGCTAATTTATTTTGACTGTGTTCACATACCTTATGCTCTTGCTGCCTCTTTTTGTTTTTTTTTAAATAGTCTAAAGAATTATACAATTGCTTGGAATATTTGCTTAAGCAGTGTTTAAGCATGTAGTGGAAAGCAATGTGGGAATATCTCAATTGCAACAGAGAGTTCTCAGAGTGCTATTTATCTGACCTGGAAGCATTGCTCTCCTTTCTTTTGGATAACTGAAAACAAACAGAGGGAAAATCTGGGGTAAAGCAAATCTTTGAGGTTTTTGGGTTTTTTTATTCTGAACAGTCACTCAGACAGTTAACTTTGTTTACCAGGTGTTTTCTCATTTCTCAAAAGTGACTCTTGTCTAAATTGGGAACTATCAGAAGTCTGCTTAGTTACTAGAATTCATCTGGAGGAAATCTTCAAGGCCTTTTATCGTGAGTGGTCCTTTGCTTTGGCTCTTCTTAACTCATATTCTAGTCAATATTTTTTTTAAAAAAATGAAGGGCAATGTTTCATAACTGCAAGAGGTAAAGGGCTAATGAATAATAGAATTTCTAGTAATAGACAAAGGTGGACTTCTTGATTATATTTACTAAATTAACTTAATCATTAACATTTGATATGATGCTCAGAGGCATCATATCATGAGTCAGGGAATTGACTTGTTTACTTGTCTTTCCCAGCTCTGTGAATCTAAATATCAATCAAATGCTAGAAAATTGTTTAGCTAGAGCGGTGATTACTCACTTTATCCACTCTTTTGGACCACTTCCGCAGAGGAAGAATATTTCAGGGGTATCATCTTCTCCTTTCTTGCCTCTGCCTCCAACTGCTTCACTCTAAAAATGTCCTTTATGTGGATCCTAAGAGGGACTGCATGTCTCATCTTAAGACTACTAAACTACAGAGATGGCAACAAGAGAGAAATACAATATTCCAGCTGGATAATCACCAAGCAGTCTGATTCACTTAGTCTAATGTTCCCAGTCAGATCCTGGCAATGAAATAAGCATGTAGGAGGATGCAAACAGATTAGTTTTAATTAAAATAATAAAAAGGTCCAAGCCACGGCCCTCAGATTTGAGCTTCTCTTATTTTTTCAGTAAGGAAGAATATCTGATCAAATCTTAACTCAGAATCTGTTCTTCAGATTTTTAGTCTGTTTTTAATTCAAAACCACATGGACCTGTTTGTCTGCTTCTAAAAAACCACTCTGCAAATGCTCACCATCTTGTCAATTCAAGTCAATCCTGTTTTGAAACTCCTCAGCTATGTATTTGTTCTAGGGCTTAATAATATTGTCCCAGTCTAACTCTGGGACAACATCCACCTTGGTCTTGATTGCTACATTATTCTCACTACTACTCATGCAGTTTTAAAGGTCCGAGCTTAGGTCAGGGTTCCATCATGTTAAAACCTGGATGTTTTGGGATATCCCAGCCACAAAAGATTCCTTTTTCCCATCAGAGAGCAATAGACCCTGTATATAATGTTAACATAGTTTGAGATCTGCAATAAGGAGACAATTAATTATTGTTATTATAGTAATTATCATTTTGGGGTCTCCTGTATCAGGATTAAGGCTCTGCAGGTGCTGAACAGCATTGTTGTACAGAACCTCAGTGGCAGCTGGCACCAGCTGGAATCCCATTTCCTGCTCACCAGAGCTTCAAAATATGTCATTACATGTAGAGAAAAGAGGGAGAAATGTTGTTTGTCTTTTAATTTCTCTTAAAAATCTTCTACATTTGTCTACAATGCACCATTGACAAAACTACTACCAATTTAAATAAAAAACAAGCAAGCAAAATTAAACAGATGAAAATCACTCCTACATGTGCATAGAAACACTTACCAGGTTGGTCCACACACTAAAAAGCCTTTTTTTCTTTCTGTTGAGCCGGGAGTGAAATATTTTTAAAGAATTCTGTTGTAAACAGAAAATCCATGATTTAAATTAATGATTTATTCCTTTAAAGCCAGTGTGGAATCTATCACTGGCATGATAAGATGCACATTGTCTTCTATCTGCATATAACCATGTAACTGTGCAATATCTGGCAGTGAATATGAAAAAAAGAAAAATCAATTTTGCCTTGTTTCAAGCATATCTCCTGAGTCTGAGATATGTCTCACTTGTTTTTCAAATACCACTACAAGTAATTTAAGCTCTATATTCAGAGAAATAACTTGTCTCTGTGTGGGTGCACACATCTGTATTACCTGATTGATATTAATTTTTACCTATTTTAAAGAGGAAGATTGTAGTTCTCCCCCAGCATTTTTTTTTTTTCCAGAGGAACCCATCATTAAGAGGCTGACTGATCCAAAGCCCAAGGAAGCCAAATGTTGGTGCTGATCACACTCCAAGGCCCGTATCCTTGAAGGATTTTAACGTCCAGCTTCCCCTCAAGATTTGGGAAGACCGGAAAGTCTGAATATTAACACTAAAGTCCTCGGTTCTGTTTTCATGATGAATACTTACTTTTCAGAGAATCAGCCAAAAGCCACCACCAGATATGGCCTGGATCAATCTTGTCTTTGATGTAGATTTGTATTTTCTCTGCTCCTGAAAAGCTGGAGTGATATACAAGTTAACAGAACACATGACAGCTCAGGCTGGAAGGCACTTCTGGAGATCATCTGATCCAACCTCCTGCTCAAGCAGGGTCAGCTACAGGAAGCTACTCAGGGTCACATCTACTTGGGTTTAGAATATCTCCGAGGATACAGACTCTACAACCTCTCTTAGCAACCTGCACCAGTGTTTGACCATCCTCACAGAAGAAAAATAATAAAAAGTTTTTTCTCATGTTTAGGTGGAATTTCCTGTGTTTCAGTCTGTCCCATTGCCTCTTGTCTCATTACTGCATACTGCTGAGAAGAGAGTGGCTCTATTTGCTTTAATCCCTACACTATTGAGAAGTCTTGCTGAGCCTCGTCTTCTCCAGGCTAAACAGTCCCATCCCTCCTAGCCTTCATTCTCATGCCAGATGCTTTGAGCCGTTAATCACCTTAGTGGCCCTTCAATGAACTCTCTCCTGTATGCCCATGTCTGTCTTGCACTGGGGAGCTCAGGTTGTGCATGACACAGCACTTCAGATGATATCTGCTTGCTGATACTGAATAGTGGAGAAGGATCATCCCCTTTACACTTTCTGGCAAAGCTCTTCCTCATGCATCCCAGGATGCTGTTGGCTTTCTTTTCTGCAAGATTGCATTGTTGCCTCATAATCAACTTGTTCACCAGGGCTCCCTGGCCCTTTTCTGCCATGCTGCTCTCTAGATGATCAGTCTCCAAGGTATACTAATGCATGGTACTGTTCCTTTTCCAGTGCAGGACCTTGCTTTCCCTTCCCTTTTGTTGAAGTTCATGGAGTTCCTGTTGGCCCATTTCTCCAGCCTATTGAGGTCCTTCTGAATAGCAGCACAACCATTTGGTCTGTCAACCATTTCTTATAGTTATGTGTTGCCTGTGAACTTGGTGAGGATGCACTCTGCCCCATTGGTCTGGTCATTAACGAAGAAGTTAAACAGCTTTAGTCCAAGCTCTGTGGCTGGCTAGTGACTAATTAATGGCTCCAAGAGGAACTTCAAGATGCTGGTCACAACCCTTTTGAGGCCAGCATTTCAGATAGCTTTCAATTCACCTCACTGTCTCATATATTTAGCCCATATTTCACCAGGTTATCTGTGAGAATGTTAACAAGAGGGAGTGTCAAAAACCTTACTAAAGATAAACCATATCCATTGCTCTCCCTTCACCCACTAAGACTGTCATCTCACCATGGAAAGCTTTCAGATTGGGCAGATATAGTTTCTCTTTGATAATTCTGTGCTGTCTGCTACTGGTCATCTTTCTATCCTTCAAGTGTCTGGGGACAGTTTCCTGGATTAGCTATTCCATCACCTTCCCAGGGATTGAGGTGAGGTTGGCCTGCCTGTAGTTGCCGGGACCCTTCTTGAAGACAGGACTCACATTTTCTTTCTTCCAGTGCTCAGGAACCTCCCCTGATGACTGTGACCTTTCATAGATAATAAAGAATGACCTCACAAAGGCATCAGGCAACTCTTTGGTGCATCTGATCAGGGCCCATAGACTTGTGTCTATCCAATTTGTTTAAATGTTCCTTAAACTACACCAAGGATAAGTCTTCCTTGTTCCAGACCTTCCTGGCAAAGATCAAACTGAAGAAGACATTGAGTGCCTTGGCCTTTCCTATTTCCTTTGTTACTAGGGTCTTGTCCCATTCAGTAGTCAGTCCCTATTTATCACAGTATCTCCCTAGCAGCTGTTATGCCCTGTGCTACCACACAATGTGGCACAGACTTCTTCCAGTCATGGGCCACAATAGAGGCTGGGGCTGGGCTCTGTTTTACCTTTCTGCACGATGGTATTTCAAGCAATGTGTGCAAAAATGCGCCAGGAGAGGCGGAGGTTGACTATGAAAGTCCAGCTGCAAATTTAATTTTAAGTGATATGAGCTCTTGCTTAACGTAACCATATTTGCTTCTCTCTAACAGAAACTTTACCTTTCCCTTTGTCTACTCTGTTGCTTGCCCTAAACTCGGCTTGCTCCAATGGGATGTATCCTCAGTCAGTCATTCCCTAAGGCAGGGTAAGCTTCTGTTCCTCCATTTTTGGCAAAAGCTGCAGCACAGATTTCTAAATGTCTTGTATTTATTTTATTGCATTTTTTGTGTATCTGTGCATGAAATTCTGTGTTTCATGGGTAAACAGTGGGTAAACATTTTTCATAGAGACTTTTTATTTTTTAATAAACAGAGTAATTTTCTCAAATAGCTCCTTTCTTACTCCTCTTCATAATATCATGTGGAAATAGATGGTCTGATTCAACACCGGGGAACCGGAGGGATAAGAATAGAGACAGCAGTGTGGAAGCAATGGGTCCCTCTTCTGCCCATATGGTTCAGGTTTGCATTTTGGCTGGCACGATAATGTGATTGCTGGCAGATCGAATGTTTAGTCTCCAGAGCAAATAGCAGCCAATGAGTTGGGGTGTAATGTACATGTGGAGATGTTCATAATATTCCACACAGGCTGAACCTACAGCAGGAGAGAATTCAGTTGCAGTGAAAACAGAGATGCTGCATGAATCCTTCTGTCAGCACAGCAATGGCATTTCCAGGCTTTTGCCTTTGGGAAGGAGAGGAATGTGCCTCTGGGGATGGAGAATGCCACCACTCACCGGATTCTCCTGTGGCAGGAATTTCTGACTTGCCCATAGAAGACGATATATTCTGATGAGCCTGAAAGTTACATTTCATCACTGCTTTATCACCCGATGAATCATTACAGCAGATGAATGTTAATTGTAGCTAAACAAATGGGCATGTCCCCTCTACCCTGAGACAGCTGCCACTGCTGTAAGACATTAGGCACAGGGTGCAAAGTGCTTCTGGATGAAAGGGAAGTGCTACCCATACTTCTGGAGCTGGATATCTGCAGTGTAATGAAATGCCAGGTGTGGAAGTGTGTTTGCATTGGATCAATTTCCATTTGCTCTGCTGTTTGCACTTCTCTGGGGACATGCACAGTGCAAAGCTTCCTTAAGTGGTCATTTGCTCCCAGGCAGGAAGGTCTGCATGGGAACTGATTTGGCGTACTCATATACCATTGCATTGGTGTCCGTGGGGTCTGGCTGGTACCTGGCATCACTGGATAAGGTGCCACCCTGACGATGAGAGAGGCTGCTGAACCCAGACGTAGGGTAGAACAATGTCAGTTCCTCATGATCCTCATGAAAGTGCTCTTTGTCTGGGGAAAATAAACTCATTTGGCAGACTAGGGTGTTTTCTTTTAGCATTTGCCCCTCTTGGCTGACCTAGAAACAAATCTCCCATAGCTAATCCACTGAGGCCTGGGTTGTGTAGCACTCAATGACTTGAATGCTCATGCTGCTGTTATAGCATCCAAAGCAAAGTGTATTGCGGTACCCCATTTCACCTATTTCATGTTTCTCCTCAACAGGGGAACCTGGTACACAGTAACTTAGAAAAATGACATTTCCATGCCATTTTTGATCCTGTACTGTAAGACAGTCTGTTTCTAGGAATACAGTTGCATGACAAGAGAGAGAGGTAGTCAGGTAGCACTGTGAGAAGCCAAGATATCAGATCCATAGGACATCTTCTTACAGGACATTTTAATATTTGTGAAGGTGGATGACTGGAACAGAAGGAGGTGAGTCAGGAAAGGAAAGGTAGTGCTAACAGCTAGGGGCAGTTGTGGCTTAAATTCAGCCATCTGAAGATTAGCTACCTCAGAGTGAACATCTGTAGCTGGTCTTTAAAATCTAAACAGTCATTCTGGAGAACTGAAAGACATAGCTGGTATCCGCACAGAGAGCCCTGCCTCTTAGAGAGGTTCCTCGGCATCGATGAAATTCAGATGTCAGCAAGCACGTAAAACACAGTGCCTCATTCTCAGTTCACGGGCCTGTGTCTGCAGGATTCTCCACTCTGGGAACAATTTCCCGGAGTCCCCGGTTCTGCTGCCAAGAGCTGTTTGCTGCCTCGGAAGCTCCATCCCCCCTGGTTCGGCCCAGCTCAGCTCAGCTCAGCTCCTCTGGCAGGTACCTCCTCAGCTCAGCTGCTGATGGTAAGAGAGAGGAGGGGAGCCGGGAGATCCTCGAGACAGTTCAAACACAGACTAAGAGCCATGTGTTGAAATGTCGTCAAAGTAGCAGGAATTCATTTTATTGAAGAATACATATAATAAAGATAGAACAAAGGGACTGAAATGGTGAACAGATGGGCGGGTGTTCTTTGGTGGCTCAGGAGCTGTGTGAACATGCTGCTTTATGCCCTCCCCCTCTTTCTGCTGTTTCTTTTTTTTTTTCCTCTTGGTTCAGTTTGGTTTAGTTTTGATACATCAGGGTAGGATGTGAGATGATATGACAGTATATGTCAGAAACTTGGGGGAAAATAAAACCCCCTTTTTTTAACATCAAACTACTGCTATCAATAGGAACAGCAACTGCTCAAAATTTGTTTCAGAGCTGCCAAGAAGTGAACATTCATGGGAGAGAGAGAAAGAGAGAGAGAGAAGGGAAAAAATATTTTTCCCTGCTGTTTGCAAGGTGGACACAAATGCAAGCGGTAGGAGGCTGACAACTTGACACATGTCTAATAAATCTAAAGCAGGGAAAAAAAAGTCAACAATTCACTGTACAAGAAAGCACTACAGAGATAAAAAAGTACAATGCAACAAACTTCCCACTTAAAAATTTATTTATTCCCAAATTGGTGAGAAACATAGGCATTAGAGACACAATTTCTCTTCTCCTCCTCACCCAACGTTCCCTTCTGTGTTTCTTTTTAAAAAATAGGGTCTGTGATTCTGCCATTAACTCTTGTGCTGGGGAAGATGAGATTTGCTGCATTATAAATGAACAAGGTGCAGAAGCTGAGTCCAGCGAGCAGATGTTGGGAGCTCAGCATGCTGGTGACAAAGGGCTAGAGTGCAAGAAGCTTCCATCGCACGTCTGTTCTTCAGCACGGAGCAGGCAAGGTTTTAATTTGACAAGTTGGTTGGATGCAGGGAATTCACAGATCTCGTTGAAAGCCAAACAGATTTGGCCACCTACTGCATGGCCACATTCAGCTAAAAGGGTAGCAGTTGTGGAAATGTTTCCTGCTCCAGCCGCCTGACACTACGCACACAACAGGGAGCCTTGGGGAGGCTTGTTTACCACGGGCGGCAAAATCCTTTAAAAGGGAAGAAAGGGTGGGGGGAAAGAATTGGAAGAGAAAGAAAAATCTTGCTTGCATTATCAACATAATTAAGTAATTTTATTTCAGGTGGCTGGTTGATTATTTTTTAAAGCTCTTCATCATTATTTTTTAAAGTAGTCAATGTGTTATGAAATGCAAGAATGAAAATGAAAGCCAAAAGTAATGGAAATTCTCCTACAAGCCTCATGTAAACAGAAACATCGGCATTAAAGTTATGAATCTTAATTTGTGCCACTGAGCTAAAATTTGTATTTTACTGCATTAAAGGAATATAGACATACAGCACTGTGTAGTGTCTATGTGCAATACAGAAAACTGACATGGTCTCTCCAATTTATGGGGAAATTGACATAATTTTGCAAAAAAAAAAAAAAGAAAAAAGAAAAACCACTTGTGAACTGAATTTTGCATAATGGGATTAATTTGGTTGACTGTCACATCAACTGTGCTGCAGAATGCAAGTTAATCACAACATTGGTCTGATTTAAAAGAAGAAGGAAAGGAAGGAAAAGGAAAAAGGAAAAATAATTTAAAAAAGAAAAGGAAAAAAGAAAAATGTAATAAAAAAGGAAAGGTATTTTCTACCTCTCTTCAATTATTATTTCATGTAAAACTGTCCCTATTTCTTCTGTAGCTGTGGTTGTTCTGGCAAACAAGGCTGGTGTATATTTGCAATGGCTACCTGAATGGTCTTTTTTGCCTCCTGCATTCTTCACAAGGTGCAGGTGGGGGGGGGTTGGGGGTGTAATGTGTGGAGGGGAAGTCAATAGCTTTTCTAGGCTCATTCAAAACTGCTTCCATGGCATGGCACAACTCTGCATTTGATCAAAATTTAAGCTGATCGACAGAGTCAAAGCAACTTTAAATATTTTGTCATACGGGTCTCACTTACTGCCTTTTCCTTCACTTGCCACCCTCCCTGCGAAAGCCCCTCTTGGCATCAGGCTCCCCACTGAACCAGCCCTGCTGCCCTTTTTTCTGTCTGCATTCCCACTCCTGGCAGTAAAAGCCCCATTCCTCTGGCAGCTCTGTGTAATGTCAGAGAGAGAAGCAAGCATCCATCGGTTATTTCGTGGACGATTTCTGTCTGTCTTTACAGAGGTATAGGATGAAGGAATGAAAAAAACCTTCTTACAGGCTCTCACATTGTGTTCTTGGCAAAGGTACTGAAAACAGAGACAGCACATGTACATGACACATCACTTAAGTCCTCTGGTTTCTATGGTTGCAGTAGATTTTGCTTTCAGGGGGCATCCTAGGAAGGAGATAATGCTGCGCAGCACTTTGGGCATGGCGCGGTTGAGGAATTAGCTCTGGGAATTGATCGTACCGTGATAGTGGTGACAGAGAACAAGGAATCGGGGCTGCTGGGATGTCAGAGCAACTTGCGCTTCCAGGGGATGGTGTCATGTCAGCAATTCCTGAAGGCCCTTGCACCACACCGCAGCCGGTGACTGCTCCTTCTCTGCCTCCCTCGCAATGAGCACACTCTTCTACGCAGTGCAGCGCACCGACTAGGTTAAACAATTACACTACACTAATTGGCCTGTGTCGGTCCTGATGAGAAAGTAAACAAATGCTGCAGAGAAAAGCTGAGACAAATTGTATCTAATTAAAGTGACGAAAAAAGTGACAATATTTTTCCCCAGGAAAAAAAAAAAAGCAGCAACTTTTAGTATGACAAATGTCTCATGCTTGCAGACATGCACCCTATCTGCTAAACTTCATACCTCTGCTTGAATGTGGCTGCCCTGCAGTCCCCATTGGTGCCAAAACTGCTGGGATGCTTTGTGGGTCAGATGTTGCTCTTTGTGTGCAGAGAGAAGACTATTTGCCATCGTTTCGTTATTCCACCAATTGCGCTTGTATGTGTGCCTGCATGTGTCTGTGTGTGTTTTGACCAGAGCTGGCTGACAGTGGTACCTCTAGTTCTTGAACAGAAGGGCTCCTTTGCCTCTCTGCTCATGGTGTGGTTTGTCTGCCTTTGAGGCATGAGCCTCCCTGCACCTAAAGTTTGAAATGGCTTCTCATCACCCACCAAATTCACCTTCATGTGACAGCCACTGCCTCAGCTGCTCCTGGAAGTGGAAATCCCAGACACCAAAGCTGAAAGCATGGGGTTCCATGTGTTTCATGAGAGAAGATGCTCTTTATCTATAGACAGTATCCATGTCAGTTCATCTGTGCCCTGCCATGGAAGTCTGGGGAGACACAAGCAAATAGGTAGAAACATTTTAGGCGTGGATAAAAATTGTCTCTTCTTTGAACAAAAAAGAAAAAGCCAAGAAAAATGCTATGCAGTCTTAGGCGGTGGTGCCTCCTTTCTTGCCATCCTCCATACCAATGGCCTCAAGGAGTCTAAACCCACAAAAATTTACTAGTCTCATAGCACGATTAAGCCAGGGCAGAAATAAGAAACAGTTATGGGAGAGAAGAGCCATGGCTCCATGCATCCCTATTAAAAAAAAACCAAAAAAACAAAACAAAAAAAACAAGCCTGGAAAACATTTTCCATAATTTTTCTTTGTTGTGGTGTTGAATATGAAGATATCTGCTTGATTCATCTGGGAAAAGAGACGTTTAAGCTCGATTATATGCTAGGATGGTAGTTAGTAAATAGACAACCTCTATTTTTGTGGTCCTGAACACACAAACACACAATATGTGAAAACCAGAAAGCTGGAGCCACTAGAATCTCTTTCCTCCAAATCTAAGTGCAACCAACAGAAAGATACGGAGCATGTTCACTGAGTGCACAATCCACAGAAGAATCTGCAAGAGTGGTAGCTATGTAGTATATAACGAAGTATTTCCATTCTAATCATCTGGTTTGAGTTGCTCTGAGCTTTCTAAATGCTTTACTTAACAAGATAAAATGTTCCAGGGAAAATGAAAAATGTTAGTAGTTTAAGATAAAAGTGATTCAGTTATTTGTTGGGGCTTTCTTTTTTTTCTAATAGTTCATCTGCTAAAATCTCTGAGGGATCAAACTTGAAGCATGGAATGAAGCAGCACTTCACTGAGAGGGCCATTAAAGAACAGAACATGTAACAGCTATTGACCAGTGTGACACAGGGAATTTTTTTTGTGATGCAAATGGGTTATGAGTCCTTGGAAATCATCCAGTGGGCTTATGCAGTTTATTTAGGAAATCTGATCCTCCCACTCTCCCCTCATACATACAATGTTTCTTCTATTAATATTGGGAACAAAGGAATCCATATTTTCCATGTTTGTGGCTAATTTAGCTGTATGGACATACCAACAGAGATTAGCAAGATGAACTAGATGACCTCCTGAAATCCCCTCTAGCTTAATTCTCCCACTCTCTAGTCTAAATGGCTATCTGATCCACACCATAAGACCCATATACACTTTACATCACTCATGTAAATATGTTTAAGTCCACTGATGAGCTATTGCACATAATGTTCCAGAGCTGTTTCTTGTGTTTTACCCTGTGGTCTCTCAAATTGATGCATGCTGAGCAGCCCATGTTGTGGAACACACGTAAGTTTTGTGTGTTGAAACTGTAGAAAATTCAAGGTGTGGTGTTGCCATGAACACTTGTGCAGTGTGCTGAAGACAGGAGAGAAGCACTATGCCGGCTATGAATGGCTCTGTTACACTAAAGACATGCTCACGCTGCCATACTTTGGCTCTAGTCTGCATGGCAGCTGGAGGAACTGGAGGAAGCGTTGCATCTCTTACTTGCAGAAGGTGCTGCAGCACAATATATTCTGCAGCAAAACTTGGGCAACAGCAAAGACAATCTGGCTATTCACAGTGCAGACAGGAACAAGCTAAAGCAGAACCACTGGCTCTGTAGTCCCTGCAGGATGCTCCCGGAGCTACATTGCCTTTGTGAATAGCTAATAGGTGAATCAGAGTAGAAATACACACATGGCTTTAACTGTGTAGTTCTGTGGGTTTCACACTAATTCAGACAAGCTGGGTGGTAATTACTGCTCTTCACACTTACGTTTCTACTAAGCCTTCTCCAGTTGAAATCCTAGGAGTTTTGCGTCAAATTTGGTAGTGGTCTTAGCAATCAAGGTCAACCGAAAACATACCATAATAGTAACATACACATCAAAACAGACAAAGTAGGAGAAAAAAAAAAAGTGTTGGAGAGTATGATACTAAAATGCCCGTTTCAAAGATGAGTAGCTGAGTCACAGAGACACAAGAGCCTAAATTCCCAAAGGCAAGCAGGAAACTGAGGAGCTAGTACTTGCCCAAATTGGACAGAAAGTCAATATCAGGGCTTAACTTTGATCTCCTGACTTGCAGTCATCTTAGGCTGCAACTGTAAAATCAAGCCTCTCCCCTGAGCTTCTCAGAACAGGTGAGTTGTTTCTGCCCCTTTGCAGACACTTGTGCAGTTCACCTGGACCAACATCGGAGAGCGTCAGCATCCACAGTGTCCCACGGCCTGTGGGATGGGGCAGGGAAAGTGATGGGGAGAGGTGCTTCTTGGATTAACTCAGTGGGAAGGCTGGGACTTCTGTGTGAATAACTGACTGACTTGTTGCTAGGGAACAGTTGGGAGGCAAGCTTTTGATCTCCCATATGCTTACTACTAATAAATAAACAAATAACAATAATTACAACAAACCCCAAGCCTGTTGCATCTCCAGGATTAATTAATGATGAAATACAGCTGAAATTCTGTAAAGGAAGGCAGCAAGGTGGGTTAGATTTCACATTTTCCTGCTGTGTATGGAAATGATGGTTGAAATTAACATTTTTTTTTTTTTCTCCTTAAAATTTACCTTAGCTGGATCAGGTTAGTGGGAGGAGTGGGGGAGCATTCCCTTCACAGACAGAGGATGAACAGGCAGACAGTAAATCTCCCCATGCCAGTTTTACTTGCATTCAGTTTTCCCTGCCTAGTACGGTTAAGTTTTTTAGATACTTTACTTGCATTTCTAATTCAGTTATTCTTCTGAAATTTATTCAAAGGATTTATGCTTATGAAATTATAATATAATGCTGCCTATATGCCAATGAGCTGCAGGCAAAGAAAATAATTTTCTTCAATTTACAGTTATGAGACTGGAAGAAAATGATGCCTTCTTATCACCTCTTTTTCTTTGTATGCCTCAGTATTTTTTTAAGTCTTCAGAAGGCAGGAGCTGATGATGAATTCTTAAGCAGATCACACTGATAATTGTATTTCAGAACTGTCAACTCTGTGAAGACTGTCCACGGAGGTGTCTCAGTTCACTTGAGCTATTTGTGTCACTGCTTCTCCAGGAACTCAGCCCTCAATAAAACCCAAATCACTAGGGATATTGTTAAGTCTTCTGAAAGGATTATTAGATCGAAGGAAAATTTATGGATGACACTTTGTAACAATTAATCAGGAACTGTTGATGAAGTTAAGTTGGTTCTTTATTCTTGAACAGAAAAAAAAATATGCAGCCCCTGTACAAATTGTCAAATGGCCTATTTTGTCACTCTATTTGATTAATGGACTGTTTGGAGTCCCCAAAAAGTCCTGGTACAAATAAAAAGGAATCATAAATATTGAATAAGCTCACAGCATGTTTAACCTTGACTATATTTTGGAACATTCTTGGGGAAAACTTTGCTATTCAAAAAAATAAATTGCTAAGAGGATTTAAAAAAAAAAACAAACCCCACAACACAAAACACAAAAAACCCCAAAACAGCAAATTGGAGATTTTGGAGAACGTCACCTTCCTAACCTTGTCATCCTGATTAGCCTGCCATGATAAATTAGCTTTAGTTAGCTTTGCAATCAGGTCAGAAACTGCTGGCACACTACCACATTTTGCAAGTGGGGCTACACCTGGTCCACAAAAGGGGCAGAGAATGGCAAGAAAAATACTCCTCCTTTTGGTGCTTTGTATGTCACACAATGCTGAGACTTCTAACAGGCTATTATCCTTTTGTACTGTAATTTATGGAAATAGACCCCAAGGAGTATTTAGTGTGTAGGAGTCATGGTGCCATAAGGTTGCTTCTGAAAGATTGGTCAAAAGATGTCCGGTGATCTGTGTCTATGCAAATGATAAGACCTGAGTTTCAGCTGCAGCAAACACACACACACACACACAAACACACACACACACGTTCATACGTATTCAGGACACGCACTTTCCATCTTTTCCTCCTGCTCCTCTGTCTCTCTGTTTGCAACACTGGTGCCTTCTTCCTCTAAGACCTACACCCCCCACCACCACTCCCAGTGCTTGATGCAGCTGTTTAGTCCTGACAGGTCTGACTAGTGATTTTTGCTAAACTCTGATAGCACCAGGTCAGAGTGATCCCAAACTGACTTGCTTTTGTTCTCAGGGAATAAGAAATACAGTGCTATTAGTTTAGGCTCCACAAAGCACTTAAACTTGATGTGCTTCACTCCAAGAATGTAAATAATTCCCCTTCTTCATCAGGGCACATAAGTGCCTACTTAAAGTTAGGCCTGTTTCAGTCCTGTTTGGGCTGAATCAGGCCCTCATTCAGGAGAAATAATGTCACTTCACATTTTGTTTAGTTGGCTCCTTTTGCCAGTGTGTGTCATATGCCAGCCCACTAACCCACCTAAGCTGACATACATGCAATAATGTATTTGCAAGCAAAGATTATTCAGGCTCTGGAGGTGAGAGAGATTTTGAAATCTGTGCAACCGTTTCCATTAGGAATGTAAGAGAGCTGTACAATAATAATTGCTTGTTAGCTTTTGTTGATTCTTTGAAAGTAACACAGGGATTCAAACGGGAATTGCTTGTTGTCTCATCATGTTTTCTTCTGAGAGATAAATAATGCTTTTCAATTCATTTTGATCCTCACAGTTCTCCATGATCACAGATAGTCCTCTCCCTCCCACTGAAGAATAGCATTACATAAACGGAGAGGAGTGGGACAGAGTGCATGAAGTGCGTTAAGCATCTGAGGTGCTTGCCCTGACTGCTCCCTGCTGCAGGCCATTTCTATTTCGTCAGCAGTGGCCAAAGAGAAATGCTTTTCCCAGAAGGGTCTGCCTCAGTAAAATGGGGCTAGGGAAGGTACAGAGATCCTTCGGTCCATTTTTATACTTGTACTTCAACCTGGTCAGGTGGCACATGGAAAAGTGTAGGGAAGCTCAAAGTTCTCAAAGTCTCTGAGTATTTCTTCAGGATTTACAATGGAAAATCTTTTATAAAGCCCTTTTCATAATTATATAATGCTACAGCCTCTGGTTAAAGAAAACCTGGAAGTTACTAACTTGAAATGGGCTGAGGTGAGGCAGGAGTTTTGACGGTAAGCTTGCAGAGATCTTCTCCTGAAGGGATGCAAGCAAGATACCAGGCAGCACCTACCCATGCTGCTCAGCCCAGGTCAGGTCCCTGGGCCAAGCACTGCATGGAAGATGTCTCCTTGCCATTTTCCCAGCAGAGTGCAAAAACAAGGTCCTGACTGGTGGTGATTATTAAGGATGGGTGTTAATTCTGTTTAAATTCCAACCCTGGTAATTGCACTCTACCCAAAGGAATTCCTGATGATGATTCACTTGGGAAAGACACAGTGGTCCTTAATCCCTGTCTGGAAGCATCGAAGACTGTCACAAGGTGCTGTGTAGCTAGCTTTGGGGTGAGGTTCTTCCAAGGTCTCTTGCTGATGTGTTTCCCACAGATCTTAGAAACATTTAATAGGTCAAGGAGACTGAATGAACCTGAACAGACTTTTTAACTCAGTGGTTAGTATGGTCACATGGGAGAGTGGAGACATGCTCTGTTTTCTGAATCAGTTAACTATCTGTAGCACATCTAGGGACCCAGAGTCTGCTCTGGAAGGTGAAGAAGAACCTCTGCATCAAGTGTAGGTACTAAGAGTGAGAGGATCAAGATCTTGGTGCTGCTGGAAATGTCCAGGTGCAAAGCTTCAGGTGCTTTCAGTCAGTAGTGGCAGAGTGGGAAATTGTGAATCGAATTCCATCCTAACAGGACTCTTGCACTGCAGAACAGTGCATCTGCTCTTTGTGCAACAGAAATCCTACAAAATAAAGTACTGCAAAGGAAAGCATTATGGCTAGTTAGAAAGGAAATGCCTTTGTAGTGATTTGACCCAATTAGTGGATGAGAGAAAGGCTGTGGATGTTGCCTACTTGGACTTTAGTAAAGCCTTTAACAGTCTCCCACAGCATCCTTCTGGAAAAAAAATGGTTGCCCATGCCTCGGATGGATCTGCTCTTCACTGAGTGGAAAACAGGCTGGACTGCCAAGTCCAGAGGGTCATGGTGAATAGAGCTAAATACAGGTGGAACACCAGTGGTGTTCCCCACGGCTCAGTGCTGGGGTCTGTTCTGTTCAACATCTTTATCAATAATCTGGATGAGGGGATTGAGTGCCCCCTCAGTAAGTCTGCAGATGATCTGAAGCTGGATGGGAGCATTGATCCGCTTAGGGGCAGGAAGGATCTTCAGGAGACCTGGACAGGCTGGAGTGATGGGCTAAGGCCAATTGTATGAGGTTCTGCAAGGCCAAGTGCCGGCTCCTTGGGGCAGAGTGGCTAGAAAACTGCTCGGTGCAAAAGGACCTGGGGGTGTTGGTCAACAGCAGACTGAATATGAGACAGCAGGCCAATGGCATCCTGGCTTGTATCAGAAAGAGCAGGACCAAGGAAGGGATTGTTCCTCTGTATTCAGGCTGCACCTCGAATAACATGTTAAGTTTTGGGCCCTTCACTACAAGAAGGACACTGAGGTGCTGGAACATGTCCAGAAATGAGCAATGAAGTTGGTGAAGTGTCTGGAGAACAAGTCTTTATGAGGAGTGGCTGAGAGAGCTGGGGTTGTTTAGTCTGGAGAAAAGGAGGCTGAAGGGAAACGTCATCACTGTCTACTCAATGATCTCAAAGGTCTTTCCCATCTGAAACAATTCTATGGTTCTATGCTCATGACGGCCAGTGAGGAGTAGGGTGCCAGAGATTCTGCTCCTACTACATTTAGCACGACTTTTATCAAGCAGAGCAACTTCAAAAATGGATATTGCCATTCAGAAACAGTACCTATATTTTTGTGGTTAGGGCACTTCTAAAAATGTGCATTCAAATCACCTCGGAAGAGCTAAATTTAATTCCCTTCTCCACCTTCATCTCAGGTAGATGCTGAGCTCACCTCTTTCTCAGAGCTGGATTATTGTATCACATGGACAGCTACTAGACCAGGGCCCACATGGTACATGAGAGGGATAGCTTGTAAACAAGTGCCAGTGAAGCCCAAAGGTAAAGCAGGAGTATAAGACCTTTGCAGTACCCGATGTTGGATGTGTGTCCTGCGGAAAAGTACACATACCTGCAGAACCCACTGCCAGGAGAATCTTAAGGCTGTTGGAAGAAAGGCAGGTAGCTCTGGACCTTAGATACCTCCTCAGTATTCTGCTCGTGAGGTTAGCAAAAATGACTGGTCAGACCTGTCAGGACTTAACAGCTGCATCAAGCACTGGGAGTGATTGTGGAGGGGTGTAGGTCTTAGAGGAGGAGGTCATTGGAGTTGCAAATAGAGAAACAGAGGAGCAAAAGGAAAAGATGGAAGCATCTGAATCCATGATTTGGCAATAACTATCCAAGCATGCTTGCGCAAAGAGTCCCTCAACATGGGAAACATAGGAATGCTTTTACTTGCAGTTCTTTTTGCATCAAGATGCTTTGCTTTCTAAAAGAGACTGTTTCTAGTATCTTTTGCAAAAGCGACAATTTAAATAAGATCCACCTCAGATCACGTTCTCTTCTTCTTACCCTCACAAACATAAAAAGGCACTAAACTAAAATGTCTGTTACTAAATATTGGGTATGCCTTTTCCTTTGATGACTCTTTGTTCCCAAAAGAGAGCTAAAATCCAAGAAACACGGGGGAAGATTCAGCCACTTGAAGGGCATGGATTTCATCATTATTGGGTACCAGTAAAAAAATAACAATGCATAAGAAAAAGCATATACAAAATAAAACTAATTGTATTATAAAGAGCATCAGGCATCCTATAAAAACCTGTTGCCTAAATGTAAAGAGTAAACCACCTGCAGAAGTGCTTATATCAGCTAGAACTGAATTAGCAAATCAGTTTCACCTGAAAGTAGATAGGTTTATTCTCCAGGTTAAGGGTGCCGTATATTTATTTATATTATACAACATGTAACTAAAAACCTAGCTATGATAATGAAATAACAGGTTGTCCAACATTACATCTTTTCTTTTTTCCTCACTTGAATTTAATCCCTACACTGTTTACCAATTGTTTCTGGAGATACCCAGTGAAGAGCAAATGGCAAGTATGCAGTATTTTCTCTTTTGAGAGGTGCTGTAAGTTTTCATGCCATGATAACACCTGTGGATCAAGCGGTCTCTGAGATTTGGCTAGTCGCAGACTGGGAGTATTGTGAAGATGAGAATACAGATTTCCTTTTACTTCTTTCCAAGACATCTAGGAAAAAAATGCATGTATGTATGTATACTATACTGGGTGCTTTGTGTATTTGTAGGTTGGAATTGTGTTATTCATGGAACGTGGAATATAAGGTTGATTTTGTGTTTCAATTCTTGTGTAATTGCAGAGTGAGGAGAATAGAATTGGTCTATGGTCTTTGATCTTAATGCTACAATTAGTAATTGAATGTTGGTTTCCTGGCTTTTAATGTGTGAACGAGTTGAAAGATGCTCTCAACTAGGCTAACAAGCCATCTGTAGTGGGTGAACAATGCTTTTTGTAGCACATTCTTGTCAAATTTATAATATAAAACAAAAGTGGGAAGGCATTTTAATCCATGGGATAAGGCTGGCTGTATTTACAGAAACAAAGCTAGAGTAAAAGTATTCCCACATAGGACTGTATGCTTGCCTTTTCCTGTTTTTTTCTTATCTTTGTGTTTGCTGTCTGCCGTGTTTTCTGTTAGAATGTTAACTTTGTGTTAAGATTTACTTCATGTGAGCTACATCTTCCCTAAGTGGAAATAATATAGTGAAATCTTGTTAGACCTGTAGTGTCTATGCTTGGGCTTGGGAAATGACAGTGCAGTTCTCATGGCCACACAGCTACACAAAATCTGCTTGTTTCCTCTTTATCAATGAAAGGCACTGAGTGCTTAAGGAAATCGGCAGTTGAATTTTGCCTGGAATTATATGTGAAGGAGGATCCTCCTTCTTGTCACTTTATTTATCACTAACAGCCATTATAATTTCTTCCCAGCGGCAATTTCACTGATATCACCACATCTAAATCAGAAATGACACTGTAGTGGTTATGTTGACTGGGCATCACCTAATTTTTAAGTGGCATTCTTGCCCCGTCATTGTGATTATATCCCTTTCTAATAAGTAATATAAGAAAAGATCTACATAATGGGAAAACATACATATTAATATATTCCATGACAAACATGTTAACTTTACATATTAATCTTGGTAAACAGAAGTCACATTTATATTTTTCCTCTTCAGTATACTGTTCTTTAGACAGCTTGCTTTCCCTCTGGTTTTATTCTTTCCAGTCCTGGTGTATGTTCCACTGCCTCTCATCACCCTGTTGGTTGCAGAAGTAGAAATCAGGTCACATCGGTTTGGCTAAAAAGGGGGAAACAAAACCCAAAAGCAAAAACCATTGTTATTGGATAATGTAATGTTGCTGCTCTACTCATTGCATTCAGGTCTGCATGAAGGGACTTGGATATGTGCAATAAACATATGTGTGTGATAATGAGATTGTTGGTGGATAGTCATCTTGAAAAGACAAGGAGCAATTAAGCTTGCTTACTTATACAAGTTAGAATGACAAGATGCCATTGCCGGCCCCACTCATCCATATAATAGGGTTCTCCTTCCCTGCTTAGCTGTATTGGGAGAAGCATTTCCTGTCAAACCTCTGCCATGACTTCACCATAAAGCAATCTGCCTTCTTTCCTTTCGTATACAGTTCATTCTCACACTCGCATCACTGTTGTGATTCCAACTGAGTGCCTGTTAGCTAGCACCTGAATTAGAATACTTTAAGAATTCAATGCAAGGCCTTCATTTAACTGAGTATTTATTTGTATTGGTGTACTCTCTTGTCCAGTTTTAATTGAATACTTGAAGATGTCAGTGGGGAGGTGTGCAGGTTGCTCACAAGCACTTAGTAATGCAATGTGTGGAGTCAACAAAAAATGCACCTTTCTTTTGCTATCTTGAAGATTTAGATAGGATATCTTGGATGCTATTGACAAGGAGAGAAGTGTGGAACAGTAGGAACATATGATAGTTAGTGTTAGATAACAATAGCTATCCTTATGCATCTTGAATTGAATGATGAAGCCATCAATTAGAGAAATAGCCCTCTGAGTATATATCATTGACAAGATGAATACCAGTACATTGTGTTTCTGGATGGAGATCTCAGTGATCTGTAATTCAGAAAGGCGGTGAATAGCATATACAGCCAAACTAATCCTATGATATTGAAAATCAAAAACCTTTTGTCCTCCCCATGTTCCTTTGTGGTTTTTTAGCTACTAGACTCTTTCAGATAATGAAAGTATTTGTACTTTATAGTAATTACTTAAACAATGCTTTCTCATTTAGTATCAAGATGCCATTCTTCTCCACATTCAGCATATTTAGTGGACGCTTTCAAGGCTTAAAAGAGCATGAGGAGCAGTTATTTCTAGTTGTTGTCTGGTCTCTTAATTAATTCTTACATACAGACATGAGGATCCATTCACAGCCTATACACTATGTTAAGAGTCCCTCTCCGCAGCAAAAAGCAGAACTGGCATCCATTTCCTACATGGAATAGCCTCTGTTTTCAATGTAAATTCTCCTATATTCTCTTTGCAATGTCTGATAGTTCCTATCCTCTCTGCCTCTTCCATCTTTGCTGGTTTTTGGCTTGTTTTTCTGTTTTTTTCTTTTTTTAGCTTTAACAGTCATGACTCTTACATTTGTAACAGAGAAGCAACAGAAAGAAAAGTTAAAGAGATGGCAGTTGCACTATAATAAACAAGGAATTCTCAGCACTTGTAGTTTCCAGTTAATTAGTTTCAGTTCTTCTACTTATGTCTGCAAGCGAGTGAATATTCCATGGTCAGGGCCAAAATTTATTCTTGGATCTGTATATAGGTAACAAAATGTACTGCAGCAGTTACACAGTGAGAATGGTTCTGAAGGAGAATAAAGAAATACATGGAGATATTAATGCAGTGATAGACTGACTATAAAACACAATTTAAGGAATGGGAATAAGCATTCATGACCATTAACCGTATTATTATTGTTATTAGTTGAGTTTTTTTAATACAGACCCTTTTGTGTGAAATCAGCTTCATGAAATTTTCACAGGAATCTAAATGTTTAAGTCTTCTGTGTGTTTGTTTGCTTGTATGCAGAAGGTCATTATAACAAGAAGGTGATCCTTCCAGGGATGCCAGTGATCACTGCAGTGAAGAAGAATTTCTAGAGTCTTAGGGGAAAAAATGGTCACTGCCTTTCCCAGAAATATTTGAAAGGAGCTAATGAAGTTTGGGGGATGCTAGTGGTACTGGCAATGCATGTCCTGATGAGGGGAAGTAAAAACCACAGGTCTGTCAGGAAAACATCAGGTGAAAGAAATTTCTGTAGCCTTCTTCCTTATCAATCAAATCAAACGAAACCGCCTTTAAGCCAATAAGCTTCTTGGGTGCACTTTGCCCTGGGTATAGTGTTTTATTATCACACAAAACATAAATAATGCAATAAAAGAAAATGTTTGAGGTCTTCTTAATGAGCTATTGTTAAGGCACCCTTTGCTCCTCTTTCCGTTCACAGCCTGATGCAAAGAGCAGCATCCAGTGGTCGACAGTGTATTTTGAGTGCTGCTTGGAAAGTACAAAAGAGAAAACAGACTTAATTACACTGCTTACTGCATCTAGAGGTCCATGTGGTTTGACCGGCTGTGTTAGGACACCCTGTAATTTGGAGGAATTCTCTGTGTGCTGGCACCATAAATGTACTGCTATCCAAAGGATGGTTAATAATCTAAAGTTGGCTGTTAACATTGCTGGAACTGGTGTCTATAATTTCAGCGAATGACCTGAATGACTCTGCAATGAAAGACTGAAATGTCACTCTCCTCCTTTACTTTGTTTGCCTTGAGCAAAGACTGCTCCAGATTGTGTACATCCACTAAGGTCCAAATGATGAAAGGGCAACGCGTAAGCATAGATTCATGGCTCTGCTAAATCTCCCTGCTCTGGCAGAACAGTAGGGAGCACAGGGAGAGGGCATGGGAGAAAAATAAGATAATCTCCTCCAGCACAGCTTCCATTGTGGTTATCTTTTCCCACCTCGAAGGGTGTAAAGGCCAGGTTGGCTTTAGGGATGTGGCTCTCCCATACTCTCTAGCTGCCAGCCACTAGTAAATCAGACCTGATGCCTGTGGCTAAAGGCAAAGCAAATGGTTTCCATTACCCAGGTATTTATTTTGCACCTGCTGCTGTGACATCTGTGTAACAACAGTTACATATGACAAAAGGTAGGCTGACCTGACTTGGAGTATTTCACCGCTTCTTCTCATTATGCCGAGTGAGCGAGCAAGCAGAGGACTTGTATGCTTCTCAGGAGGTGTTACAGACCATCCAGCTGAGACATCTGTGGAGTGGCAAGTGCAAAGAGCTTTACCTTTGTCTGTTAGGAATCTTAAACCCTTGTTTCCGTTGTGTCTCATTGGTACAGTTCAGATGCAGTAAAGGAGTAAAATACTATCAGTAAATTTCAGAAAGTTCAGTATTTGCATTTCATTTGGAAACCTGTGACATTTTGGCATATTTTCACTGGAAGGCCAGGGCAATGCTGATTGAAGATCAGTGTCGGCATTAAAATATGCAAGGTATGGAGAGGTGGTGTGCTTCAGAGCAAAGCCAGCCTGCCAAGCACAGAACCAGGGCCCCCTGGGGCAGAGGATAAAACTGTGTGTTACAGTTGGTGGGTTTTTTTTAAATACAGAGTTGTACAAAAGGATTAATTTGCTCACAGTGCTCTGAGACTCCATCTTCTCAGAGAGAGACAGGTTCTTAAACCAAATATGCTTGTTTTCCTTAAAATCATTCACACTTTTGTGCATGTTGCCTGATGCACAGGTGTCAGAATTGGGGGCTGTTCAACTTACTGTACGATTAGATAGGAAAGCATTAGAAAAGTACCATTCTCTGAATTCCCTCCAATAGAGTATGCCTGTTGGAGGGAACAAGTAACTTCTCCATTGTTCGGACAAGCGTGGATGCTAGTTGTACTCTGGCAAAGTTATGCTGGGAAGTCCCAATGAAGTTTATGCCTGAATGACTGTGGTGATTCTCCTCCAGCCATCATGAAAGAAATATCAACATTGTGTATAGTGATAGCTCTAACAGGTACTACTGCCATTTATATATGACAGGTGAAGTCCTGGCTATATTTCCAGAAGCCAAAAAAATCATTGCCTTCACCTTCCCACCTTGCATTTGTCTGTAATTATTTGAAAATGTGATATAATGCCAGGAAGGTTAAAGGAAAGAATCTAGAAACCAAGGACACTGGCATTAGTTCTCACTACAGTATATTTGTGAAGTACTACAGATAAGACTTAGGACTGAATCTGATTTCCACAGGAAAAAAAGCCTGTTGCTCCTTGTTGAACTCACCTGAGGCGAAGCACACACGTTGGCTTTCCTCCAGTCACCCGAACACACCACCATCACCAATGTCCTTGTTTTTTGCCCCTGCTAGATACAACTTTTTTTTTTCCCTACAGCATATTTCTTCCACAGCCCTCCATTCACTGTATAAGATTCTGTTTAATACCATGTGAACCTCTGCTGAGCAGTTTTTTACTGCTACAATTTCAGCATTGTGGAAAAGGAGAAATATTTGGCTCTTTGCACCATGACATATGTTTTGTGACTACTGAATATGTCAGCTTTTCACAGATGAGAGGGAGAAATTCAATAGAAGTAGCCTCATCACATTAAACTGTAGCATTAATGGATAAAACGAAAGACACTGCAAATGAAATCATACAGGTGGAAAGAGTACTTGGTGGGTTGTTTTGGTTTTGGGTCTTTTTTTCCGATAGAAAAGCTCTTGTATACTGAAGACAAAAATTACGTCTGTTTCTGTGGTAAAATGGAAACTATGTATTTGCCATAAACCTACTCACATTTTGTTGCAGAGAGTATAGGCAAAACTCCATGTGCTTAGCTAGGTTTAGGCATGTTACAAGACAAACTGACCTTCCCCCTACAAAAGGAAAGAAAAGCCTGAAACACATCGAGCAGCCTCCTCCTCTATGACTTTTTCCTTTTTTTTTACTGAGAGAAAGAAGGAAGGCGAAGAGAAAGAGGGAGGCAGAGAAAAGAGGGAGAAGGGGCGGGAAGCATAGCTATCAAATAAGTCAGGATTTAGGGAGTGAATGGCAGAGCTGTTTTTAAACTAGGATAGACAATAATCTGTTGCTGACATTTGAACTCATTTAAAGAAGAATAATACCTGAGAACTGGAGGGTTGCCTTTTTAGTTTCTCTTGAGCAAGGCTTACTTTGCCACCACTCGTCATCTGAGAGCTCAGAGCTTGCAAGGCTGCTGCTATTGCCATCGTAGCTCTTGCAACGCTGGTGACTGTGAACACTCTGAATTTCCTGACTTCTGGAGTTATCTGGGGGCCCTGCAAAATTTCACAGCAATGTGAGGTTAGGCAGGTCTGTGTTGGAACTGCTTCTTCCAGCAGCATGAACACACTTACATACACAGAGAAATAAGAGCCAGGTTCTCCTCCGAGACAGTTTTTACACTGTTTCAAGAGTGTTATTCTTGTTCCTCATTTACATTCCCAGGGGAGGAAACTGACTCAATATCTCTCTTATTTGTAGGCACTAGTGATAGCAGATTGAGGTTTCCCAGCTCAGTAAGAAGTCAAATGATCTAATAACTGACTCTGCATCTCAGTTACTGAGAATACAGGAAAAATAACACACATTATCCACTTCCTTCTGGCTACTCTTGCCACACCCTATGCAGGGAGGAAAAGTAAATTATGCGACCTGTATGCAGGGGTTATTTTGAAAGTAACACAACCTGAAGAGAAGCTCTAATTAGGGCTTCAATGACAGATTACACATAGGTGTCAAGGGACAAATAAGCCAGACATTTTCAGTGTTATCCTTGTTTAACATTATGAAATGGCTTTCAAAACTCTGGATGCAAATAAAACTTTCCGATAGGCTGCCAGAAACAGCCATGCCAATAATGTCATGACAATATGAGTAAGTTGGAGTGTTTTTCTTTGCAGCGATCAGACATGCCACACAATGCATTTCTGTGGAGTTCTTTCTTGAGTGGTTGAAATCTCTTGGCTTGCAGCCTTGTGCCTCCCAGCTCACCTGAGGCATGCTGTAATCAGCCAGAACCGCGCTGCATGTCATGTCTTACTGCTTCCAGAAAACATACAAATTTCCTTTCCTTCTATTCCCTTTGTGAATTAGCCCCTTAGGGGTATGGTTTTAAGACTGTGCGCAAGAAGTCTGTGTACAGATCCTCGTAACGCATAATGAGATTTGTGTGCCTGCCTACTTCCCCTGAAAATGAACTCTACAACAGCAGAAGTGACTTGGTCTGGCACTTGCTTGGTCCTTTTGACCTCCCTCTTGTGATGGAAGATAAAGACTTCCCTCTCTTTCTCTTAGAGAAAGCCCAGAGGGTATGTTTGCATGATGTGCTGTCTAGTCCTGCAGTAAATCGAGACATTTCTTGAGGTTTTCAGAGTCCTTAGCTCCAGTTCTGAAGAAACGGAAGGTTGTTTGACACTTCATGGGATAAACTTGGCTTAAGACTACAGCTGCAATGAGACTACATGTATGTGACAGAATGCATGAATGTAAAGTTTTTGCTTCAAAATGACACAAGAAAGCACTTTTAGTCCAGGAGAACTAAGTGCTTCTTACAAACAGACAATTCTCACCTGCAGAATAGGTGTCAAAAACTCATGCTCTTTCCAAGCTCTTATTTGTTCCTGCAGCACCATGTAGGATTTAGCAAAGCTTCCCAATGAGAACTACTCTATGAAGAATCATGTAAGCTTCTTGTACACAGCCCACTTGTAATGGTTTTTTGCCAAGACCTACATAAATGCCAAAAGGAGATAGAACATGCTATAAACTACCACCAAAACCTCTGGGCTGCTCTGAATTGCAGGAAAGTTTCTTTCAGTCTGCCACGATCTGTTCTGAGCACCTGGAGAGCTGAAAACTGCTATTTTCCTGGGATAAGGGCTTTACTTGAAGCAGGAGGTACAGCCTAGACTTAACAACTTGTGTTGAACCAGCACCGCCAAAATGCCTCTTGTAACCAACATCAACTGCAGTGATGTCAAAAATCCTCCTGCCCTATTACCTAAGAATGTGAGTTTAAGGAGCAGAAATACATATTGGAAAGTGAAACTCAGATCAAGGTATTGTGTGCCTAGGCCAAGTACGCAGAATTTTGTGGTCACTCACTGAGCATCAGCAGGCCATCCCTGACAGCTACTTATTTTTTGCTTTGGGCCTGGTCTACAAGTACTTTTACACAAGTAAAAAACAAGTAGTACAATAAGCATTTTCCCTTTCTAATGTTACCATTTCGTCTTGTCTAATAAGGCCCAGCTTTTCTTTAAGTGTATATCTCTGCTTGTGAGAAGCAGGAAGAAATCAGCTGTGGAGGAAAAAAAGAAAAAAAAGATTCCAGAGTATTTACTCAAGGAGTTAATACAATGGGGTACATGAGAAGGGGTTAAAATGCTACACAGGTACAGATCTTGTGGCAATTACAAATGTTATTGAAATAAAAACCAGAAACAGGAAGCCAAAAAACAGGTCCCTAAGGCAGGCATCTGTCTTAAATGATATCATTTGTCAAGTTTCCAGCATCTTGTGGTTATGAACACAAAAAGAAGTTCTGTATTGTACTAAGGACATTACAGACTCATTAGTTGGAATGTTCCTGAAATACTTAATACAGGATTTTCATTTAATAAGAAGCAGCTACTTGCCACTGTGTTGTACATAAAATAATTCCTGGGCATGCTAATTGCCATTCAAGGATGTTCTACCCAATTTTTGACAGGTTTTTCTTCCTCTCCCCCTTTAGACTACACTGTAAAACTGTGAGCAAACGTGTTGCTATAGTTCTTTTTAGAATATTTTCTTATTTTTGAAATCTGGATTTCTACAATGATGAATGCTGAAGGTTTTAATGCAGATATTAAAGAAAAAACAAGTTACCTATAAGAATATTTTAGAAACTAGAGTAATAAGCAAGCAAAATACATACATATATATTTGCAAACATGCAAGTGTGCATATAACATGCAAGTGTGCACAATAACTCTTCAAGTCATCACCCCCCATTTCGAAGAACAAACCTAACTGAAATTAATTGATATAGTGCTCCTATCTGAACACTATTAGTGCATTAGATTTAACTAATACATAAGCTGCTCCCTCGCTGCCCTGCCAATGACCTTAAGCTTCACATGGTAGGAAGGCCACTTGCTGCAGAATAGAAAAGTAATTTATCCACCATGATTGTTCAGCCCTGGCCCCTCTGTAAAACAGCAACTGACAATTGTGCTGTATTATGGATGGTAGGTTTGTGGTGTGTACAATAGTGCGCAGAGCATCAAACTCACTTCCCTGAACAGGCAGGCAAGGTTTGAAAAGTGATCCTAGAAAGAAGAGACCACTTGCTGAGTGATGGCCTTCCATTTTCAAATCTTTTTTTTTTCCCTTCCAAATATCTCCCTTCTTTTTTGTTTCTCCCTGTCCCCGACCTCCTTCCCCTCAAAGAGAGACCAACATTGTTTTCTCAACTTAGGTAAGAGCAGCATGTAGTTCTTCGTTCATAAAAGTATGTCATATATATATAAAAGGTTACTTTGCTTTGCTTTGATTTTACCTGGGTTTTCCTTGCTTCTTTCCACATTTCAGGATTTAGCATATTCCCTCCAAACATAATAAATTTTGATTCTGTAGCTTAAGGGATCCATCAGTTAAAATGTTAGTCTTTCATCTTTATTACCCTCCCATTAAAATGAAAGAAACCGGGACACACTTCAGTTTAGAAGAAGCAATTTAGTTGGTAATGTCCTTACTACTCAAGTCTTTACAAAGAGAGAAAGTGCATTATTGCTTATATTTCACACATCTATCTGCATAAGAAGCAACTAAAGCTTTCAGACACATACGATGTTAAATTTAATAATATTCTTTGATTAGATTATTTTATTACAACATTTTTCCATTTCCAGTCATTTCCCGTACACATTTACATTCATAAAACCTGCAGGTCCTTCTTTGTTTGTGTGCGTGTATATGTATTCATAAAGCAAGGAAAAGGCTTTCTGGTTTGCCACAGCTGCTAGATTCCAAAAGAACAGATTAATAACTAGCCACCACGTAGGACTACGTTTTCTTGTACACTGCACCAGTAACCCTTTGCTATAATGAGGACACAAAGAGGCTCACGTCAGGCTGCTCCTCTTCTTCATAACTCAAAAGCGTCACAGTGGCAATAGCCTCTAGTGCTATTTGTCTTTAGTGCAGTTGTGACACTTCGGCATGATCCATAATTTGGCAGCTATTTACCGTGACATTTCCCTTCAGTGCAGCCATAACATTCAGTGAAGCCATTATTTGGTTCCATTTACCATATAAATTGTATTGTCGTGCATGCATGCTAGCAGCTACATTAGGTACCTGAAAATGAGTAAATCTTGTAAAATAGATACTAACAGCTATTCAGCAGAGAAATTTCGTTACTCCTCAGACAGAAGTAGGAATATATATAATATCTGCAAACACTACAGCAAACTTTTCCTTGGGAGACTGTAATTATTTGTATTTACATGACACAGCAGTTACTCATATCTACTTATTGACTATATACACTACAGATACACACACATACGCACGTGTACAAATACATGACAAACTATTGCTTGGTGGAAATCTAATTTAATTCAAAAAGGTATTACAAGATTCCAGCATAGCAATTAAGTAGGAAGCATATCTGTAAAATGTGCTGAGGGTTGCAGGCCAGGAGAGAGTGAGTACGTGTGTGTCCGTGTGCGCGTGCGTATACATACATGTGACAGACTCAGGAAAAAAGCCAGCTCTTCATCTAGTTCTTTGTTGTTTTTCCATGGAAGCATATGTGTGTAGGAAAGAGAAATTCTGCTACTAGCCTCAGCAAACAATGCCAGATTCCTCTGTAGCAAATTCATTTAGAAAGGTAAAATTAGGATGTAGTGCTAGCAACCACATCTCAATGCTATTATTAATAGTATTATTATTTAAATCCCTGCTCTCTACATATAGTATACTTAGTACTTCCCAGGCAAATGTATTATTATTTTTAATCATTTAAGTCCCCACTGTGCACACAGCTTTTAATACACCTTTTTTGCAAGCATATTAAGTGTATTGTTATTAATCCCTTGCTGTGACTCTACAGTATTTCTTTTCCTTGTATGTTCAATGTCCTATCATCAGTTAAACCTCTCAGTGTGTGCATGCCATATACATTTTCCTATCCATCTAATATTTAAATATTATTTAAATCCATCATAGCTTACTTATTCAAAGTCAGCCCTGCTCCCATAACCGTAAGTTTGCAGAATATACTTTCAGAGAAAGAGAAGTTGGCTTTTTTTCCCCCTGCAAACCAAAAATTATGATGAATCTCAGCAGAAAGGCCTTATCTGTGTGTTTCAGAAATACTTTTTACCTTCTCCCTGTCGATAATCCTCTTTTTCAGCAATCTAAATGATACAAGTTGTATCTTTAAAACCAAAAATTACTTCTTCATTCTGGATTATTTTATGGAAGAGTAATAATGTATATCCTGAGCTACCTCTTTAGTTTAACACAGGAGTTTGATGAAAAGGATGAGACCAACTGCCATAGCCCAAAACCCAAGCACCAAAAGGACTATGAAATTAGTATACTGGCCACACAAGTTCTACATACAAGAAATTTAGCTTTTTATTAACGCTGTAACCAACAGGAAAGTGCTAAATAATAAGACTGAAGCCAGAATTAAAATCAACAAAATGTCATATCTGAGTATATATATATGTGAACCTTCCAAAGGTTCCTCTCTTCCCTGGGGCAGTTGCATTACTCAATGTTATATATGAAGTAACATCTTAAAAAGAAAGTAGAATGCTGTATGTCCAAACAAAATCCTCTTACCATATTTTTTTTAGACAAAAACATTTGGAATTCATTGCCTCAGAAACACCTACATCTATTGGACTGACAATGATCAACACCTCTGAAAATCCAGCTACTTGGAAGGGTAATTGGCACTGAACTGCAGGAACTTAATTTGAAAAATTGTTATCTGTGCAACTCTTCCAGGTGTATCACAGATGTAACCAACTGTATTCTTTTTATTTTGCCCTAGTACATCCCAAAATCTTTTAAGAAAAAAAAAAAAAAAAGAGATGCATTTATTGACCTATGGCACTGCCTTTTCTCTGAACAAGACAAGAAACCACATGTCTAGGAATAAAATAGCAAGAACTTTGTATGCCCTGATCTTACATAGTGCTTGAGTGTTTGCATCCTTCTAACATCCAGTTGGAAGGCCAAAGTACTTTTCTAATTATGCAAAACACTACAGTCTTTCCCCTCTAATACTACAATACTAATACTACATCTCTAGCAACAGACCTTGGTGAAAACAGGAATCATAGTTGTTTTACACTCAGCTTGAGTGAAAGAAAAAACAATAACAAATACTCCAGACATTCTGCCTTTCTCCCAAATCCTCCGAAGTGAGACTAAAACTAGCAGTCAGATATGGCTCACAAATGAGACAGTTCTTTGTTGCATAAAATTCTTTAGGATGCTAATGACATATGCACTAAAAAATGACAATAAGAATGTGCTAAATCAAAGTTAAAAATATGTCTACTGCTACCGAGTAAAACATAAGTTTTTTCTACATGAAACTTTTAAAAATGTCACATACAGTCAGTCCTGAATAATGCCCAAAAATTAAGTTTACTCTGGACTTTTTCCTTCAACCTCTAGACATTATCAGTCTATCATTAGGATTATTATTAGGTGTATGATCTCAGGAAATTTCCACTTCTCCAACTGCATACAAATGTATATAATTTTGAAGGATGTGGCAAAATCGGTCTTCAAGACCTCAAATGTTTGCTATGGAAATAAAAAGACACAGAGCAAGCATAGCTTATTTTATTGGAAAATATTATACATCTAGCTGGAATTCCCACTCTATGTGCTGTCAATAATACCTATGAGGAAGAATTTTCAAAACTTTATGAAACCTTTTAACTGCACCCACTTGATAATCTATGGCTGAGCATTGGTACGTGTACGAGGTACTGTGACTGTAAATATAAATGGTCTGGCCGTTTGTAAAAGGGCTTCTGCAAAAGCAATATTCGGGAAAAGTAGAAGTAGCAGCCTGATTACGGGAAGTCACATCAAGAATCATCGAAGAACTCTACAACACAGAGATTATCTACAATGGAGCTCGTTGGGAAGAACCGCATCAGTATCTATCAGAATAAATTCCACAAATATTTAAACAGCTTTTTTTTTTCAAACTTTATTCAGAAAATATATGGGACCTGAACACGTGTGAACATGGCTCAAAACCCCACTCCAATAATCTTGTAATACCGACTAAAGGGCATACCAGACAGTAAACAGTAACAGTAGCAAATGAAAAGGCAAGAAAATGAGACTGTGTTGCAACTTGTAGTTAAAGAGTTAAAGGAAAATTTCACAGTTGTTGGTAGTTAGGAAAGACGTAATTAAAAAAGAAAAGTCGTTTCTTTTCCTAATACTACTGACACGTCAGAGTCGGAGGATAAATTTCTCTATGTAAGCAGTCAAGGAATATTACCATGATCCATGACGCAACTGAATTACAATGATCGTGTTTGTGACAAAAAAAATCATGAGCATAATTTTTTCCAGAAACTTCAGGAGATTAATGGAGCAACCACAAAACACAATTCTTTACTTAGTCTTGTTCTAATAATTTTATTTTTGAATCAGGGAATCGCAATTGCTGAAAAAGGTTTTTTTTTTTTTTTCTGAGATGAACTATTATATAAAGTCTTCCCAAACCAGTCTCACAGACTAAATCTGTCTCTGCAGCAAGACTTATTCTGTCAAGAACAATGTTCTCGTCTCACGTGAGCCTAAGCAACAGAATCAAATGCAGGGCCATTAAGTCTGTGCTACAGCCATTGATTTAAGCAGTTTTGAGGAAAGAAAAAAAAGAACACAAAACTTTTTATTAACACTTTAATGGTGCTTTTTAATATAATATCCATTACTAAGTTTTAAAAAAATTAAATTGTTTCTACTAATTCTGCAGCATAAAGTGCCCATTTTCTCTCTTCTGATTTATATCATTGTTCTGTTTTTACAGCTTACTGTTGACAGAGTGAGGTAATTCAACTACAATTTTCCCAATGTTTTTTCCCATGTACATGTAATCTACAGCACGGAATACAGACTCCAAGCCAGTGAACCTGCCCTCCGGAGACAAGTCGCCAAAGTCTACCTCACAAACCAGGTCTCCTCTTTCATACATCTCAAGCAAGTGCTTCAGAGCTGGTTTGTATTCGGAAAAGTAATGGTTCAAGAAGAAACCCCGGATGCTGGCAGACTTCTTCAGTAGTTTCGCTGGCAATGACTCTGCTTTGATGGGGTGGAAGCCAACAGGGTTTTGGTAGCCGGCGATAAAGCCAATAACTATCAGACACCCTTTGGTAGCCAAAGAGTTAAGAGACAAGTCAAACATCTTTCCCCCAACAGATTCATACACTACATCCACACCTTCGGGGTAGTTCTTCCTAAGAACAGATTCAACATTTTCAGTTTTATAGTTGATCGTACGGTCACAGCCAATGGACTTCAGAAAACCACCCTTTTCATCACTGGAGCAGGTTCCAATTACATGGCATTTTGCCTTCTTTGCAAGCTGCACAGCGAACTGGCCTGTTCCTCCAGCTGCTGCTGTCACCAGAACCTTCTTGCCTTCAGACAGCTTTCCCAGCTCTTTCAAACTGATGTATGCAGTTGCGCCACTTACCATTAAAGAAAGAAACTCGGGTTTCACAGAAGGTAGAGGAACTGCTTGTTCGGCAGGCACGACTGTGTATTCGGCAAAGGAACCTGCTTTCACGTAGGCCACGGCCTGACCCACTGTATAGCTGGCACTAGCACTGAGTCCTAACGCTACCACCTCACCGACACCTTCAAAACCTATATCGAATGGGGGCTTAACGGATGCGTCATATCGACCGGCTGAGTAGTTTATGTCAGATGCATTAATGCCGACAAATCTAGAAGAAAACAAAAATGTATTAATGAGATACCTTACCAAGTCTTGGTTGCATAAGAAGCCTTCAATTTAAATTTGTGGGATAAGTACGAGACTTTCTGATTACTGGTGTACCTGAATAATGAGTACACTCCAGAGACTACTTCCATCAGACTTAGGTAGTTTATGTTCTGTTCCTCTAGAATTAAAGAGAAACTTGCTAAAGGAAAAAAAGCAAAACTCAAAACAGACCCTCCCGAAACAAACCCAACTTATGTTCTCCTCAAGTCCCTTTGACCAAACTAAGCAAACTGAAAATACTTTTGTAAAAGACTAGAGGATGAAAATTAATTGACCCCTTTATACAAGATGTGAAAACACTGAAGAATAAAACGTGTGAAGTGGTAAATATGTGGATTCTGGCAACAAATTTACATTTTTGAATATAATAATACTGTTAATGACTAATGATCATATTAACTATCGATGTCATTTGCAAGGTCACGTTACTGTAGGCAAGTATTTTTTAATTGACGGAGTCACTACAGCAAATTTGCCTTTTGATGTAGCTAATGTCAACGTTAAAATATTTTTCTTTGTATAAATTGCTTGCAACACATCAAAACAACCTTGCACGGAAGGACTCAAATTGCGAGACTATCAAGTCCTACTGACCTCTAACAGGTGAAAATGGATGCCAGTTTTTAAGTTTATTTCAGAAAAAGCTAGAGCAATGCGATTAAGCACTGGCTCGGAGATAATGCCTAAAAGAAAGTTATGGTCTAGTTTAAATGCAAAGAATATTTTAGTAACGCTTTTTTAAATTTAAAAAACAAAAACCATGGTGCCTCTATACAGGCAAGGGAAGAGACACTGGGGAAGATTCTGTTAACTGGAAAATGTCAAAAAGAAACACATGCAACACCAGGACTGTTACTACATGTGACAGTGATGCACTGAAAGGTGCACTTGATCCCATGCAAAAGCTGCAGAAGTATGCCATCAGTACACTTTGAATTGTTGCAGTTAGCGATCGGTTCAAATAATGTAAGTGTGTTTAAATTGCTTGCACACAGCAAGGAGAAATAAAACCGCTTTGCTCGTTTCGATGCCCTTCATTCTTTATAGTATGGAGAGCCTCAAACTTTTACCAAGCTAATGTGTTACATATAAAGAGACATGTATGCATAAACATATCAGTGCATAAAATAGGTGAAAGCAGCTGTTGCTCTACCTAAATCTGCCTTTAATACTCTGCTTAGCCACAACAACAAAACCCCTGTCTTGTTCATAGACACAAAAAAAATATTTTATTCTCCTGCTTTAAGGTAACTCCTATACAGTACTGCTAAAAGATGTATAAAAATTGGTAACGAAGCAGCAGCTTCTGAGGCAAACTGTGTTCCTCAGGTGCCAGGGAGAGGGGCTTGGAGCACCGAGGCGAGACGTGCCGGCGCTGCACTAACCTCCTCCCGCTTTTACACCCCAACTTCTGTGGCAGGCAGCTGAGGGCGCGCGGTCGATGGGGAGCAGTGCTCAACCCTCCGCCGTCCCGTCCCTTCGCCCAACCGGGGGCTCTTGGTATCTGTCGGGACAGCCCCCAGGCGCTCCCTCTGCCCCCGCACCAGCCCCGGTCCCAATCCGAAAGGCAAGTCCTCGCTGCCCGCTGGGCTGAGCCTCCCTCCTCAAGCTGCCAGCGCGCATCTGCTCTGGCACGATGCGGGGCCGTCGTGCCCTTGGCTGGGCAGTGCACCCTAGAGAAAGGGGGCAGAGCCGCGGTAACAGCAACGGGGCCCCATCTCCCCTAGGAGTGTCCCCTTATTCCCAGCGCTGCACTGCAGCGGGGAGAGCACAAAGGCAGGTAAATACCCGTCCGAGGACAAAAACTTTGCATGCGGGCAGGGGCAAGTCGCGCAGCGGGCCAGACGCCTGGCGAGTAGGACTCCAGCAAAAGCACCGCTGCTTTTGTTCTGGAGTCGGAGAGGCTGCAAATCCTTCCCCGCTCGGGCTGCACCGCAACTTGTCCCTGCGGCTGCGGGGGCCACGGCGCACAAGTCGGTGCCGCCTGGCCGCCTCCACGCCAGGCCAGGTGCGGGGCTTTCCGCGGCGGGGGCAGGACACGGGGCGACCGAAGCACCGCAGCCCCGGCCCCACTCGCCATCGGGCGCTGGCGGGGCTCCGCGGCGGGCGCGCTGTCGGGCACTGGGGCTGGGGCGGACAAAGACGTTTGCGCGGCGGGGTCCGGCCTCCCACCCCGCATACACACACGTGCACACCCACCCGCTCGCCCCCTGTCTCTGCGGGGCTGCCGAGCCACGGGGAATGGTTCTCCCTGGGTTCATCATTATTAAACAATGCAGCCTGACGTCCAGCAGCCCCCCACCTCCCCAGTTTTTTTAATCTCTTTTTCTATTGCATGCAAACCAAAACTCTTGTTTGCACTGTATGGGCCTTTAAAAAAAAAAAAAAAAGACTGTTTAGTCTTTTGGATTCCTCACACATTAAAACGCTCCTATGCAGCGTCTGGATTAAAACATACCATCTAATTTGCCCTGTCATTCCCGCTGACAGAAGGGAGGTGGTAGGATGTGCCCACCGTTTCTTAGATTCTATTTTGATTTTAAAAGTACGAATAGGTACAATTTGCAAGTTGAAGATCAGTTTACTAACTTCTGAGACTGAGAAAAGGAGAGCAGAGAAGTAATAATTACTCGGGATGCTGGTGGGCTTTTAGACCCCTTCCAGATCTCCTTTTACCTTTTTGCTTAAAATGTATTATTTAGTTTATCAGTTTCTAATTGAAGCTTGCTCCTTCCGCATTTCAAAATGTAAACTTGAAAGGAGAAAAAAAGCTAGAGATTGGCTTTTTCCAGAATAATTACGCATACTGAGTCACCCGTTTTATTTATACTCAACAGTGTTGAGCCCCCTCACATTGTTTGTGACAGAGACCAGGACACTGCTGAGGGGAGGAGATGTTGCTTCTCCTACCACAACAAAGCACAAGGCACTGAAAACCAGCACCACAGCCTTAAACAGTCATCCAAACCAGTACTACGCAAGAAAAGCATTATTTATACCAAACACTCAGCAGGAAGAGTCCTCTGCTTTTCCCACTGTGATCCATTAGTCCCTTGGTTAAAAAAAAAAAACAAAACAAAACTTTCTCAACCTCTCTTACTCCCTTTTCTATAAACTTCCAGCCTAGCTGTAAATGCTTACAGGCATTTTAGAAATGAAATGTGTCACTTTCTCAAGAGAATCTCAAAAATCCCCCAGTAACTTTAAGAAGAACCAAATCTTCATAGCTGTTGAGTCCTTCTCCTGCAACAGAACGGAAGAACATTGCCCCCAGTTTTCCTCTCCCCAAAACCAGGACAAACAGACATGCAAAGCTTAAATGGCTTCATTAAGGATTTTTTTATCACCTTTTCCCTTCCCCCTCCTCCTCTCCCACACAGACGTGAAGAAAAAAAAAAAAAACCCAAAAAAAACCCGCTTTAAATCAATTCCTAGTTTTGAAGAATTTCTGAATAAAGGGTGGATTATTTTTCTGTTTATAAAAAAGGAGAAATAGGGGTTGCTGGCTTATTTCTCTAGAAGAGAAGAAAGAGGGAAAGAAATTTCCTCCTAACTGCTTCTTACTTTAAAATATCTCTCCATACAGGAACTCAGCACATTTTAATTTCCCATTCCGCTAAATTCAAACCCAGATTTTGTTGTGGCGGATGAGGATTGATTTGCATGAAAAGCTCAAAGCAATTAATACTATTCATGGGCGTGACTGGGACTAAAGTGAACAAATCCGCAAATGTGCTATTGGAACTTGAGTCCTTTATTGTTTTCATTTAATTGTATGCTTCTACCTATTAGAAAGTGTATATTTGTATTTAAGGCTTGGGGTTTTTTTTTGTTATTTTGTTGGGTTTTTTAATACAAACAGAGATTCATCCTTTTGAGAAAATGCTTCCCCTGAGTGACAAGAAAGGGAGAAACATTCAGAACTCGCTTCCTGCTGCAGCTCGTATATAGATAACGTTTTTCCGTAATGTGATCTTGTGTCTTCTGCGATATTCTCCAGAAAAAAATAGAGAAGAAATGCCACAAATAATACAAAACGTATGAACTCTACACCTAGACTTTATCACTCACCTCTCCCTCCCCTCCTCTCCACCCCCACTCATGCATGGGTGTCTGTATTGGAACATGTGTGCAATAGGCTGATGTGTTAAAATCCAGTAATTGCATGTCTGAATCCATAGACTAGCTCCTGCCTTTAGTCTGGTTTGAGCTCTGTGCCTCAGTCCTTTTAACATGGTGTGCATGTCCCTCTGGCACCCAGGGAGCCCACCCCACAAAGGCAGGGAGGAGAAGGAGGAAGAATTACACTGGAAGTGATATAAAAACTGAGTACATTTTAAAAATTCACCGGACGAGGAGAGGAGGATGAGAAAGACTCCAAGATGGGGGGGGGGGGGGGGGGGCAGAGTATTTGAAAAATAAGGATGCCGCTCTGCCTTGCATTACCCAAGTAGAGATTTGCTAGTTGTATCTCAAGTCTTCTGACTTCTTCCATGAGAAGGAATTTAACTCCAGCCTGATGGCTGTTTCATGCCATTACTGTTTCATGGTCATTAGTGGATGCAGCAACACGACGTTTTTGACTTTGAGGTTTGGAAGGAATTTGAATCTCAGAAATCCTAGTGGCAGATGTCAGCATCCGATTAAAGTGCCACAGAAGCTTTCTCATCAGCTCCCGAAGAAGCCTCTGTTCTTCTCTTTACCTCTTATTTATTATGTATTTGTTTGTTACATATAGACACACACTAGAGATTACACATACACACACAGCCACCAGCTGTCTTAATAGAACTTCCAATTGTCCTCAAGCCAACTTTTTTGTTCTTAACATCTTTAAGCTCCAACTAAGAGCATGGCAATCTCTGTATTTGCTTGACAAGAACCTGCGAGTGCCACTCTCTTCTCTGCAGCCACGTAGTCTGCTCCAAGGTTCCAGAGTTTCAGCTTCCCTTGAAGCAGAGAAACCTCAGAACTTTAAAAGGCTTAGTTTTAGCCAGCTCAAGGAGCATCTAGGAGGGAGCCGTTGAAAACAAATAGGTCTATGGAGACAGTTGAGGGGAGGTACGTGTTGTTCTGAGTCTTCAAGTCATGTCACGCTGGCCACCGCGCCGGACGCTCAGTCCTTGAGCTGGTGCAGGATTTACTAAGCAGAATGTCACCTACTCACTCTCCGCCCGACCCGATCCGTCTCCACTCTAAAATCCGCCAACAACTGCGGGCCCGCGCCCCGTTGAGCGAGACCGGGTACAGCCGGGAGACCGCCCTGTGCCTCCCCCTACCAGCTTCTTGGCGCGCAGGGGCGGCGTGGTGCGGCGGCGGCCGGGCTGCTAGGGCGGCAGGCCCTGGCCTCTGCCCGCCCTGCTAGGTCGCGGCTGGCCGAGGGGTTGCGCAGGGGTATGGGACACGGCATGCGGGCGGCAGCGGGGGTCACACGGCGCAGAGTGGCTGCCGCCAGAGCGCTGGCACATCGCAGTGACGGGAGCGGACGGCTACGCGTTCGCGTGCCCCAGAGAGCTGCGCGGTACGGTGGGGACACAGTCTGGCCCCGAGGCCTAACGTGCGCGTGACGAGCCCAGGCAGGGAGCTGGGAGGGACTCGTGCAAGCGCTTTCCCGCGCCTCACTCCCTCGGCGCTCACTGAGAGCAAAACTTGTCAGTTCTTCACCTCGGCGCCGGAGCCCTGAGGCGTTTCTCCTCCTTCGGGCAAGCGCACGACGGGAGCGGCGCACACTCGCGCACACCCCCGCCGCAGAGGGGGAGGCGGCAGCGTCACCCCCACACACGTGGATGGGGCGACCGGACCGTAGTGCCAGCCGCTCAAAACAACAACAACAATAAAATTAAATTAGCAGTCGCCAGATGGCAGCTGGTACAACCTTGGAGCCGCTCTCCAAAGTGAGGGAGGGATGTATGAGGGAGCAGGCCACGAGGTGCGAGAAGTCGGAGGGGGCCGGGGCGCGGGGGGCCGGGTGGGGCGGGCAGGCGCTCACCTGTTCCTGACAAGGAGGTCTCCGTCTCCCGGGAGTGGCACGGGTGAGTCCTGCCGCAGGGTTACCGCTTCCCTGAAGTTTTGGCTCAGTTTAGTCACCACCAGCTTCTTCATGGAGCTGGGGATGGACGAGCCCTGGAAATCCAGAAAGTGGCGGGAGTAGGACATGTCCAGGATGGGCCGCGGCCGGCTGCCACCGAAGTACGACCAGGTGGGCCCCGCCGTGGCGCAGAAGGGCTGCTGCCACCGCCGCCACCACCACCGAGGTGCCCGGGAGCTCAGCAAAGCGCCGCTTTTTGCGCTAAAACTCATGCCCTACCTCGGCTGTCCTCTGCCCCCGCCCCTGCTCGGCTCGGGAGAGTTCCAGCTCGGGAATCTCCAGGCAGCTCGCAGAACCTACCGCCACCGAGCCGTCAGGAGAAACTCTGCGCACTCAGTTGCTATTTGTGTATGTAAATATGCCCTGTGCAGCAAGCTGTAGCCTGCCTCCGTTCCTCCCCACCCGGCCAGCCCCTCCACCACACGGCGACGCCGCCACCAGAGGAGCAGCGGCAAAATGGTCCCCTGCAGCCGGTCGTCGTCTGCCGCCGATAGCGTTAGCAAGGAGCAGGGCTGGCCCGGCCGTGCCTGACCCGCCTCGCCACACACACACGCGGGCACCGCCTGCCCCTGCCTGTCGCCGCCGCGCCCGAGGACGGCAACGGGGGTCTCAGCAAGGCAGAGGTACGGGAGGCTGGATTGTCTCCTAAAGGTTGCTTTTAATTTGCACGCAGCCTCTGACTAAGGGATTTAAAAAACGGGAGAGAGAGAAACGCCTCGGATCACCCCTCCCCCCCCGCCCTTTAGTTTACAAAAAGAAGTTATCTTTCTACCAAAAAGAAAACAAAAGAAAAGATAAAGTAGGAGGAAAGCGGTACAAATTGTCAGCTCGATAAGGTTAGAGAAGTGGAGCGAAGTTGCAGCTCATCTTCTCGTGTTGTTATTAGCCGCCGCCGCCGAGCCGCTGCCCGCGGGCGGAGGCTCCGCCCCTTCCGTGCGAAACGTTCACTTCCTCGCAAGGTGGTACGAATCAACCCCGAGCCGTTACCGGCCGCGCGCGGGCTCGGCGCAGGGGCCGGGGCGCGCCCGGTGGCCATCGGACGGCGGATGCGCCGGCTCCGCGCGGACCCGGAGCGGGTTTAAAAACGCGAAGCCGTTCCCGCCGCCGGGACAGCCGTGCGGGTGCCCGTGGCTGGCGGCACCCCGCAGCCGCTGTCCTGCGGCAAGGGGAAGGGTAACAGGCTGCTGTCAGCTCCTCGGGGTCGCGGGGAGTTGCCCCGCTCCGTGTCACTGTCAGAAATACCTTTTTCTTTTCTCGTTCTCCTCTTCTCCTGTCTTTCTCCTTACCAAAAAAAAAAAAAAAAAAAAAATAAAGATCTCACCTGTGGCTGAAGAACGCGTTTGGGAGAGGGGAACCCGCGCAGGAAATCAACTGGGTCAGGGACCAAAGTAAATGTTGTGATAGAGCCGCCAATCCCAACGTGGTACCGCTGCGTGGAGGCAGGGAGGGAGGAAGCGTAATAGAGATGTTGCACCGATGTCGGAGGAGTTCACGTGTAATTCCTAGAATTAACTCCATCCTACCAATATAAACAGCTCATCGCTTAATTGTGAGGTATTAATAATTAAAAGCAAAGAAGAATAAATCCCTTCTGCCCGAAAGAGAGCAAAATTGCAGTTCCGAGTGTTTTCCATTAGGAATCAGACGGGTAGTTTTTATTTGCTTTCTCGACTTAAAGAAAGGGAAGAACCCTTCTGTTCTTGCAGTTAACATTATATAAATCCCTAGACACATACTGTGCAGAATCTATTAGCAGCATGTTTCATATGCTGCAGTTCTTGCTCCGCAATCTGTTGGTATTTTAAAGTAAGGATGAACTGTAATCTCCTACAAATCATTTTTAATTCAGCACCGGTTAGACGTGTGCCACGGCGAGGTATCATCTCCGGCTTTTTTTTTTTTTTTGGTGGGGTGAGGGGCTTTTTTTCCCAAGTTTGCTGGAACAAGACCTCTGCTGAAGTTAAATCAGCACATGCGTCTTGCACAGCACTTTAGCAAGTGGATTATAATAACAACCCCCTCAACGCGTGTCTCACATGAGGAATCTTTTATGCCGTGCTGTATTAAGACTTCTTTTTTTTTTTTGTCATATTGTTTAGCTCTGGGAAAGGGGAGGGAAAAAAAAAAAGAAAACAAAGCAATTAAAAAGATTGACAGGTATGAGTTTGTGTGAGACCTATTTGTAATTGTCAGGGTGACGTGGGCAAGAGGAGGAGGAGTAACAAACTGAAGCAGGAAAAGCAGCTCGATGTGTCTGTCTATCAGTTGAGACTGTCTGAGAGCCCTGGGATCCGAATGTGTGTTATATTTCAGTGAAAAGAGAAGAGAGGGAGAGTGGATCTCTTTCTCTCCCAGGAGTTTAGGGGGGGGGGGGGGACAGTTCATGTTAATCTCTCCCACTCAGTGAATGTCTTTTCTTCTCCCCCCCCTCCCTCTTTGCACACACTCTCCGGGGTTTTTCTTGGTTTTGGCAATTTTTTTGTGTGTGGGCTTTTTTTTTTTTTTTCTTCTTCTTCTGTTGCAGATCAAGATCAGGCAAAAAAAAAATCCATGATAAAAAAACCGTGTTTGCATTATATTTAGTATCAGAAGAAGCTTCGATCTATGGAGGAAAAAAAAAAAAGGAGAGCAAGAGAGAAAAGTAGTCCTCTCCGGTGGTGACACTGTTTGATCTGTGACTGTTTGGAAGGTGGAGGAGTGACTGACATTTCCCATCCGGTGTATATGTATGTATGGGGGCTTTGCTCCTTTTTATTATTTGCTTTCTTGCTCTTAGACTAAGTGCTGGGAAGAGAAGGACAGACTGGATCGACCTCGATTTTTGCACAATGAACAAACTATTATCAACGCAATAAAAAAACAAACAAACAACCCCCCCCCCCCAACAACAGCAACACCACCACACAAATCCACGAGCCTGAAACAAGCCAGCCAGCGAGTGAGCGAGAAAGTTGCGCTTTGAGACTCTTTGATCTCGGAGAAAGACTGAGAGGGGGGGAGTGACTGAATTTACCGTCTCATCGCCGCCGCTTGCTCGGCTCTCCACCGCTAAGAAGGAGAAGAAGACGAAGAAGTGATTAAGGAAAGGAGGGGAAAAAGGGGAGAGAGGAAAAGAAGGAGAAAAAAAAAGGAACGAAAGAAAGAGAATGGATTTGGGCTACAGATTGAACTGATCAAACCTTATTTATTTTGCACATCTCCACTGGCATCTTCCCTGCTGCTGCTGCTGCTGCCGAGAGGACTGAAGAGCTTTGTCTTATAAGGAACTTAGAGAGAAAGAGAGAGAGAGAGTGTGTGTGAGAGAGGGACGAAAAATCAACCTTGTAAATGAAAACATTTCCTAAGCAAGT